>NC_039362.1:8655798-8657217 GCF_003573695.1 Papaver somniferum
GGTTGTGCGTAGTTCAATCAATTGGTAAATCCAACTTTTGGTTGTTGATTGAAATTGATTGACACTTGAACATTGATTTTTGATACCGTTCAAGTTATTTCAGATTGTATTAAGAAATTGAGATATAAATCTTGGATGTTTTTGCTTGATTGAGTCTGACTGTCTAGATGATTCTCTTGGAATTATATTGGAGTTAGTCCATATAGATTGCCGAACTAAATATTGGGTGTGGTTGTTAGACCCCCCATCTTTTTCAATTGGTATCAGAGCAGGCAAACACATTAAAGACCTCATAAGTCTGTGTTTGTAGCAATCTGATTCTGTGGACAGAAGTTTATCTCATACTAACGCACATAGAAATTCCTTCAAAAGATTTTGATTATGCCAAACGTCTTGGGATTACCTCAAAGGATAACTCCTTAGTAGATTCTTCCGAAGCCCGAGGTAGAAAGTGTGATATCAGATTTTCATAACATTCCCTCTAAAATGACAGTTGACACTATGTCAGAATTTAAGATGAAGCTCACTAGAACCTTAAAAAAGGCTGCTGAGATTTTTGATGTTCAAGTGTCTAAAGTTAGTTCCCTTGAATTAGCTTTTTGATGAAGTTGAGAAGTCTCTTGATAGAGAATGTGAATTCTATAGCATTATTGAATCCTTTTCTAAAAATATTGAAAATCTTGTTCAAAGAAACCACTCTACAGCTCGAAAAGATTAGTTTGCTTGAATATGTTGTTAAAGAAGATTCAATTAGAGAAAAACGTTTAATCGAAACTCATTCATCAGATCCGAAAAACTTTCGTTTTGAAAAAGAGAAACTTGTTGAATCTCATTGTCTACCCTAGGAATAGTACAACTCCTTGAAAAGGGAAAACTCTGTTTTAAAAAGTAAGTCTTCTTCTATGCCTATCTCTAATACTCATGTGGTATTACCAAGCATGGAGATATTTTATTCTAAGGAATTTCCTGCTAAGAGACTATCACGTTACTTACAAAACTCCAAAAATTTTGTGAGTCTTAAACGAGATACTTATGACATTTCTTATCCACGAACTTGTTCATTTTGTGGGAAAAGGAATCACAATGTTCTACATTGTTTTGCTAGAAAGAAACAGATTTCTGATCTTCAAAATCTATTTCTTTTTACTGTTGACAGAGTAAATCTTCTGACGACATCTACAATGGATTTCATTCCTGCAAAAAACCAACAGTCTCATAAATGAGGTTTTCACAAGGTCACTCATCTAGAAATCTCTACAGGAATCATGTCTCTCCTTATGGTGCAAACTCTTATGCCACAAATATACACATTCCTAGTGTTTATGAGAATAAATCTGGTAGACCTAAGTCTAGGAGATGGAATTCTCACAATTCTGACCCTCTGGAACCCATCTCTAGAGGTCCTAGACTTAATCCTCA
>NC_039362.1:8657227-8661843 GCF_003573695.1 Papaver somniferum
GTGTGTGGCGGCTTGGCCCTAGGTTTGCACGGCTTGGCATGCTAGGTTGCAAGCGGCGCTTGGCATGTGCCAATGGCGCGTGTGGCGCCTTCCCCCTAGGTTTGCACGTCTTCGAATGCTAGGTTTCAAGCGGCGCTTGGCATGTGCCAATGGCGCGTGTGGCGGTTTGGCCCTAGGTTTGCACGGCTTGGCATGCTAGGTTGCAAGCGGCGTGGCATATGCCAATGGCGCATGTGGCGGCTTGGACCTAGGTTTTCACGGCTTGGCATTCTAGGTTGCAAGCGGCGCTTGGCATGTGCCAATGGCGCGTGTGGCGCAATGATTGCGCGGCTCGAATTTGGCACTGTTGCTATGATGTGCAGCGATTGTGCGGCTTGTTTTGGCATAGTTGTCATGATGCGCAGCGATGATGTGGATTTATTTTAGCATAGTTGTCGTGATGCGCAGCGAGTGTGCGACTTTGTTTTGGCATAGTTGCCGTGATGCGCAGCGATGGTGCGGGTTAGTTTTGGCATAGTTGCCGTGATGCGCAGCGAGTGTGCGGATTTGTTCTGGCATAGTTGTCGTGATGCGCAACGATTGTGCGGCTTTGGTTTTGGCATAGTTGCCATGATGCGCAGCGATCGTGCGGTTTGGTTTTGGCATCGTTTCCATGATGCACAACGATTGTGCGGCTTTGGTTTTGGCATAGTTTCCATGATGCGCAGCGATCGTGTGGCTTGGTTTTGGCATAGTTGACATGATGCGCAGCGATTGTGCGGCTTTGGTTTTGGCATAGTTGACATGGTGCGCAGCGATCGTGCGACTTGGTTTTGGCATAGTTGCCATGATGCGCAACGATTGTGCGTCTTTGGTTTTTGCATAGTTTCCATGATGCGCAACGAATATGCGGCTTAGGTTTTGTGTGTCGAAACCCTAGTTTAGCATTTGAAAAAAGATACCTTGGTAATTTTTTACATAAGTGCATTAAATTTTCTAATAAATGTGTTTAGCGTCACCGGTGACGTCATGCTATGCGTAAGGTTTTACGATTTTACCCCTTGTCTAAAAACCACCATCAAGAACAGGTTGTGCGTAGTTCAATCAATTGGTAAATCCAACTTTTGGTTGTTGATTGAAATTGATTGACACTTGAACATTGATTTTTGATACCGTTCAAGTTATTTCAGATTGTATTAAGAAATTGAGATATAAATCTTGGATGTTTTTGCTTGATTGAGTCTGACTGTCTAGATGATTCTCTTGGAATTATATTGGAGTTAGTCCATATAGATTTCCGAACTAAATATTGGGTGTGGTTGTTAGACCCCCCATCTTTTTCAATTGGTATCAGAGCAGGCAAACACATTAAAGACCTCATAAGTCTGTGTTTGTAGCAATCTGATTCTGTGGACAGAAGTTTATCTCATACTAACGCACATAGAAATTCCTTCAAAAGATTTTGATTATGCCAAACGTCTTGGGATTACCTCAAAGGATAACTCCTTAGTAGATTCTTCCGAATCCCGAGGTAGAAAGTGTGATATCAGATTTTCATAACATTCCCTCTAAAATGACAGTTGACACTATGTCAGAATTTAAGATGAAGCTCACTAGAACCTTAAAAAAGGCTGCTGAGATTTTTGATGTTCAAGTGTCTAAAGTTAGTTCCCTTGAATTAGCTTTTTGATGAAGTTGAGAAGTCTCTTGATAGAGAATGTGAATTCTATAGCATTATTGAATCCTTTTCTAAAAATATTGAAAATCTTGTTCAAAGAAACCACTCTACAGCTCGAAAAGATTAGTTTGCTTGAATATGTTGTTAAAGAAGATTCAATTAGAGAAAAACGTTTAATCGAAACTCATTCATCAGATCCGAAAAACTTTCGTTTTGAAAAAGAGAAACTTGTTGAATCTCATCGTCTACCCTAGGAATAGTACAACTCCTTGAAAAGGGAAAACTCTGTTTTAAAAAGTAAGTCTTCTTCTATGCCTATCTCTAATACTCATGTGGTATTACCAAGCATGGAGATATTTTATTCTAAGGAATTTCCTGCTAAGAGACTATCACGTTACTTACAAAACTCCAAAAATTTTGTGAGTCTTAAACGAGATACTTATGACATTTCTTATCCACGAACTTGTTCATTTTGTGGGAAAAGGAATCACAATGTTCTACATTGTTTTGCTAGAAAGAAACAGATTTCTGATCTTCAAAATCTATTTCTTTTTACTGTTGACAGAGTAAATCTTCTGACGACATCTACAATGGATTTCATTCCTGCAAAAAACCAACAGTCTCATAAATGAGGTTTTCACAAGGTCACTCATCTAGAAATCTCTACAGGAATCATGTCTCTCCTTATGGTGCAAACTCTTATGCCACAAATATACACATTCCTAGTGTTTATGAGAATAAATCTGGTAGACCTAAGTCTAGGAGATGGAATTCTCACAATTCTGACCCTCTGGAACCCATCTCTAGAGGTCCTAGACTTAATCCTCATAAAAATCCTTCTAATGGATATTCAAAAGGGTCTATGTTTAATTCTCCTGGAATAAGATATAACCGAAGGAAGGTAAGGAATACACCACACAAACACTCAAAAGGTATTTACAACTCTTCCCTCAATATTCGTAGTGGGATTACTTCTCACTCTACTACCTAAGTCTAGGTAATTTCATTCTTGTACCTAACTTTAGAGTTGCAAGGATGATATTTGCGAGATGCTCAAATTCACTGTATTTTATCGTTTGATCGAATGGTTTGTGTTAATATAGTTTTCTCCATTTACAAAAGTTGAGTCATATCTTGACTCCCAGTCTAATGTATCTTTGTTTGTGTGTTGTAATTTAAAGCATCTTCAAAAATTTTGAGCCATGAAAAGATATGATTTATTTGAAACAAAGTGTATTTTCTTATTTTGGATCTTGTCTGATCCATTAACTTTTTGTTTCTGGGCCGCAAACGTCTGTGTCTTCTTCTTGAGAGCTTTTAGGGTTTACTTAACAAGGGTTCCTTCTCTTGTTCTCGAACATATATATATATATATATATATATATATATATATATATATTGTTCCTTTAATCCCTTATAATAATAAAAAATATGGAGATCTCTTCAAGACCTCGGAAAATCGTGAATCTTGATATGGAAGAAGACATTTGAATAAGTGGGGGTACAACAACCACATTCAACAATTCGGCTAGCAATCTGTATGGACAAACTCCAATATACTTTCTAGAGAATCAACGAGACAGTCAGACTCAATCTAGATAAAAAGTATATCAAAGAGTTTATATCTCAATCTCTCGATTTGATATTTACTCAAGCAAACAGAAATCTGCGAGTCTTTATCAAAAAGGGATAACTTGGATGGTACCAAAGACCAATATCCAAGTGTCAATCAATTTAAATCAAAAACCAAAAGTTCGGATATTCTAATTGATTGAAGAACGCACAACCTGTGATATTTCAATTATATAACAAAATATAATGCGGAAAAGAAATAACACAGACACCAGAATTTTGTTAACGAGGAAACCGCAAATGCAGAAAAACCCCGTGTCCTAGTCCAGATTGAACACACACTGTATTAAGCCGCTACAGACACTAGCCTACTCCAAACTAACTTCGGTCTGGACTGTATTTGAACCCCAATAAATCTCACACTGATCCAAGGTACAGCTATGCTCCTACGCCTCTGATCCCAGCAGGATGCTACTGTTTATGGGTGAAAATCGTTTCTGCCGATTTTGGTAGTTCCGATAGGTGAGTGAGAAACAGATATAAACCCTAAACAAATGTACTGCACGGGAGTACTTTAGATTCGAGAGATCAATCTGTACAACTCCGGCTTAAACCAAGAAATGACCGTTCCAGATTTGCTTCGGTCACAAAGAGGAGGAGAAGGGATGGTTTAGGGAGGGAAGCGAAGAGAGTGTTGAGACCAGAACAGTTCTGGAAGAGTATTACTTGACTTGTATCAGAAGGTGAAAGCTTTTGGGAAAGCTAGCAAAGTTGCCTTTCTGAGTATTGTATTTCTCCGGGCCAAAAACTTGTTGTCTTGGTGGAAATAGGTAAGACCTATTTATACAAATCTAAGTGAAACGTACTCTGGCCTCGTAAGAAAAAGAAATGGATGAGTTAAATGGGAAGAGGTGGTAACGCCTGGTATTGATGGAATTTGATGGAACTGATGTTTCATAATGAAAGAGCGTTTCACCGTTACTTCCTGCATTGACTAACCTTTTTATCCTTAATACACTGTCTTGAAACGGGCATTTGTGTAAGCAGCACGCTGTAAACCGCCAAACCAAAACCTTAAAGAGCATCCCCCAGTTTGTGACATGTATTGATGTCTCAAGTGTTTTCGTGGAAAACCTGTAGCATGTCGCTGGTGTTTGATAAGTTGAGCTTGAGAGATATGTCGGCTCAGTGCCGACCTTCAACGGTCGAGATTTTGTATTTTGAGAGGAATCGTGGCCTTTGATGTAGGCGCGACATGCCAAAGTTCAAAGGTCGCATGGCATGTGCCAATGTCTTGTATGGAATTCCTTGGCTGTAGGTTGCGCATCGGGTGCATGTGGCAATGCCAAAATGCAAGTGTTGCATGGCATGTGCCAATGGCGCGCGT
>NC_039362.1:8661943-8782002 GCF_003573695.1 Papaver somniferum
CCAAATTTCTAAAAACAGGTTCTTCATTAGATTTAGGGTTCTAAGGATTTGGGGAAGAACATGAGTGAGGTCAATTGGGTAAGTGACAGAGTTTTTGTTGGGATTTTTAGTTATATTTTGAATTAGGATTTCAGTTTTGGGTTTGTAAATACTGTATTTTCTGAGTTTCTGGATGTGGCGTTTTGATCCATCATTTCTTCCATGAGCGTGAAACTGATGAATATGAAGTTGAATCCGAGTCATTAGCAAAGTGCCAACACTCATAAGATCGGACCAACTCTAATGAGGGGTTCATCAGACCTTTTGCATCTGCCACCTAAGCATTAACGGCACTTTAACAAATTTCTAAAAAACGGGGACATTTTTTTAGTGTAATGTGAAATATAGGAGTACTTTATCAAAAAGCCCTTTTTATTTTTGATTTTTTTTTTCTTTCTGTTCTTCTTTCAGATTATAGTAATATAATTTATGGTTGATAGTTCTCATATCACATCCATTAACTTAGCCACTTCCTACATGTTTCGTGATATGATTTTCTATGTTGCATCCGTCAAAATTTGCCTAATACAATTCTAATACATTTCCAAGCTGCGTCGGCACCCATGTTGTGGAGACGGTCACAAACCACGGTGAAAAGTAAAGATAGATCTCGTAATATCTTCTGGTGTGACAATGAAGGTAGGCATTATTTTTCAGAACTCAAAGCTGAAATCTCTACTATTTATCGAAAACTATAGAAAATCTAGCTTCACTTTAGTTTTCAATTACCATATTTTATCACAAGAGTAAGAATAAAACTACCAAATAAAAGACACCAACAACTAGCTAAATTAAGCAAATATACCATAACAGATATGTGCTACTGAACATGCACAAGGCTCTCCACCAGAGTTGAAACCGTGGAGATTGCGGGATAGTACGCGTCCTCACTGATGGAAATCTCTTTGCAAGACTTGGTTTTCCAATTGTAAAAATGGCACGTGAGTTGATAATCATCGTAGGATTCTATGACTATCAAGTCTGTCCCTACAACTGAATGGAAACTGATATCCCGATCGGCGTTCCAGAAATAAGGTAGTATAATAGTAACTTCGTTCCAATTATGGTTACCGCTGCCACTCGTGCTAGTATTCTTCTCTTTGTTTTTCCCATGAACATCACCAAATACCCATAGCGTGGCAGTGTAATCACTCATTTTGCTGACTAGAGCTAAGCAGCCTTCCAGTTCTATTAAATAGTTAGGACTAGTGCCGTCCCGATAAACATGCCTTGGTTGATTAAGGATGAAACTGGGGATCGTGATCACTCTGAACTTCTCAGCACCAACATCAAATGCCACTATCTTGTCATTACCAAGCTTTCCTGCTTCCATAAAAGTTGAGGTGCAATAATATATCGAACCATTCAGATAAACTGTGTGTCTGCGTCTGTAATCCTCAACTTCAAGCTCAAATGGTGGGAGCTCAGTCCTTCTCCATATGTTGTCTCCTACAGTTAAGACATCACACGCATAATTACAACGGGACTTGTTGATGGAATCAAATACGCGCCATATACGTATAACTTTGTGCTTCTTTGTGGCAGGATCGAATCCCAGTTCATAGTAAGGTGTTCTTTCTGGTTTTTTTTCTTTGTCTTCAACAACGTCCTTCTTCGACAACTTTGATTCAATCCATGGTGATACTTGAAGGGTACTGACATTCCATATACAAATACCAGAGAAATGATTTGAGTAAAAACCGATAACTCCATTTACAGGTCCAAAGAAACCTTCATTTTCACATGGAAAATCCATCTTGCTTATTGTGTCAATCGATGGTGCTCTTCCTTTGCCTTCAAGCATTAAGTCAACTATCTGGAGATTCACTTTCAAAAAAGTTGTTCGGCATTGGGTATTCCATTTGCGCCGATACTGAGTTCTCTGTGCAAATAGGGTTGGACGGTGGTATGGTAATGGAACGATGACAAGAAGATTCGGATGCTTTTTGGATTGGTTAAGGTGTAAATCTATGAAGTAGGAGTCTTCCTCAATGAGAAACCGCCAACGTTTACATACGCATTTGAATCGTATAAGTGACTTCACCGGTAGTCTGCTTAGTATCTCGCATACAATGACATTATCATCCTGAAAACTAATACGAGCAGTAGTACTATTTTGTACTGTGCTTTTGGCCTCGCATACAATGCCATTATCATCATGGAAACTGCAACTATTTAATGGTACTGTGCTGTTGGCCTCAGTTAGATGGGATGTTTTGGTGATTTTTTTCTTTTTTCTGCGTCGCTTGCCTTCAACAGGCTGAAGCTTTAATTTTCTTTGTAACCACTCTTTGTTTCTTTTAAATAAATCCCGAAGGTTCAAAAATAAAAGATAAGGCAGAATCAATATGAATTCTGTACATGTGATCATCACTAGAATTATATAACTTAGGCTCAGACAAATATATTTGTACAAAATTCTAAACCAGGAGGAGAGAGCTGGATGCATACCACTGTTGTTGATCTTCATTGAAATTCCTTGATATTGAGGGGCGGAGCTGATCATCATCAAGGTTAAAAAGAGAAAGTTAGGGTTTTGTATTGTATTTGGAGATTTGTAACCGGAGGACTCAGAGCCCTCTTACAGACCAGGCCAGATAGACTATTATTGCCTAGAGCCTCACATTGTTGGGGCCCAACATTTTAATTCCTAGTTTTCTTATTCATCCGGTAATTCAAGGAAAGATATTTGACAAAATATAAGATGAGATGAAGAGATAAATTGTTCTCTAAACCTATTAACATTTGTAACCCTATCTATGGCTAGGGATTGGGCAGACAAGGAGACTAACAATGTCAAGGAATAGAGCTGAATATATTACGTTTATGAATCACTTCGGTTACAGTACTCTACAATGAATGGGTACAAGGATGTGCTTAGGGAATTGGACTGGTTATCTTGGTCTGTAATGTTAACTATTGAACAAAGATGATCAGTGGATGTTTTGGATACAAATATCAGCTTTTTCAGCCATAACAAATTTAAGACACAAAATAGGGTAGGTCAAACTGCAACATCCAAATTGATGCGAGGAAAAGTTTTTACAAATTTAAGGGAAGAATACTACATGCCCTTATCTAAAAGTGTTTAGGAAAAGCTTTTTACAAGAAGTATGTAAAAAACTAACTGAGGTCTATTAACATGAAGTATGTCATCAAAAAATTTAAAGAAAATCTTGTTGGCTTCAGTAATTTCCTTGGTTCTCCATGAATAGCTATTTACAAGGTTAACCACATTCTTGTTATCACAAAAATCGTTCATCATTTCCTGCAAGACATACAAATGAAGTTAATCACAAGATAACACACATAAAAAATCCTAATAACATGGATGGATGTGAAGATAACCTTAACCTAAATGCTGAACTTCAAAGTTACCTGGGTACATTATCTTCTCCATCTAAGTTTTGATGTGAAGGCGCAGGTCTAGGAGCCCCAAAAAGTGTTGAGTGTAGATTACCAATTAGTTTGTTCATATCTATTGCTGGTGAAGAGCCCTGGTTATATTACAGCCAGAATAAACATTATTTCAAGAAAATCCTAAGTAGTAAATACCATATACAAAAAGCCCCATTACCAAAATTCCATTAACCTAAACGAGTTTAACTGAAATGCACTGTTCAAATAGAGTGTAGTACCATAAAATAGATGACAAATATCATGGGACACAAAACAGAAAGCCCCATTACCAATATTGTAGGGATCAGAACGTAAACATAGAGTATTTGTAGTGTACAGTATCATGGGGCAGAAAACATGAGAACCAAAAGCCTACAAAAGTAAAACCAAATCCCTCACCAACGGCTTCCCCAATAGTATTCACTCCATTTTTGGATCCAAAGTAGCAATATTGCCAGATCCTACAATTATACCAGGGAGGTCCCTAAAGTTCGCTCCCTGTAAATTGAACATGTATGATATACCAAAAGAACCAAACACGAACTAGTTCCTTCCCTCTCTAGCCAGTCACTAACCTTTTTCCGAGGGATTTGACAAATGCGTAAAAAGTAAAAACTCATCCTCAGATAATGGATTAAGACAATGATTGTACAACATAGACCTTCCTATCTTAACTTCATCCTAAAGTAAAACGTTAGGACATCATAATGATACTCCTATAAAACAACAAGATTAAACATTGTATTGCAGATCAAATGGAAAATCTAATATTATTTATGTAAACAAAGAGATCGGATAAAAATCCCAAGTAGTATATACCATATACA
Source organism: Papaver somniferum (assembly GCF_003573695.1). Lineage (NCBI taxonomy): Eukaryota > Viridiplantae > Streptophyta > Magnoliopsida > Ranunculales > Papaveraceae > Papaver > Papaver somniferum. The sequence goes on from NC_039362.1 coordinate 8,666,209, forward strand.
GAAAGCCCCAGTACCAAAATTCCATTAACCTAACGAGTTTAATTGAAATGCACTGTTCAAATAGAATGTGGTAGGTGCTTTTGTAGAAAAATTAAATTAACCATAAAATAGAAGACAAATACAATATTGTAGGGATCAGAACTAAAACATACAGTATTTGTAGTGTACAGTATCATGGGACACAAAACATGAGAACCGAAAGTCTACAAAAGTAAAACCAAGTCCCTCACCAATGGCTTCCCCGATACTAATAGTATTCGCTCCATTATTGGATCCAAGGTAGTAACATTGTCAGATCCTACAATTATACCAGGGAGGTCCTTAAAGCTCGCCCCTTCTAAGTTGAACATGTACGATATACCAAAAGAACCAAACACGAAGTAGTTCCTTCCCTCTCTAGCCAGTCACTAATCTTTTTCGGAGGGATTTGACAAATACGTAAAAAATCATCCTCAGATAAAGGATTAGGACAATGATTGTACAGCTTAGACCTTCCTATCTTAACTTCATCCTAAAGTAAAACATTAGGATATCATAATGATACTCCTCTAAAACATCAAGATTAAACATTGTATTGCAGGAATCAAATGGAATTGATGTAAAGAAAGAGATTATGCATTGTATTTCAAGAATCAGATGAAATTTCAAATATTATTTATGTCTACAAAAGATCAAACATTTTTCAAGAATCAAATGAAAACCCTAATTATTATAAAAACAACAAAATTAAACATTATATATATTTCAAGAATCAAATGAAAATCCTAATAATTATGCAAACAAAGATATTAAATATTGAATTTCAAGAATCGAATGAAAACCCTAAATCAAATGTACCTGGCTTTCTTTCCCCCTTTCAAGATGTTCTCGGAAGTATGATTTCTTTCGCAATAACAGCCTTGGAAAACCCTAATTATTACGACAATGAAAATCCTATTGTTATGCAAACAAAGAGATTAAACATCAAATTTCAACAATCAAACGAAATCTGTAAAACATACCTGGTTTTCTTTATCCTCCTCATCATCACCAACTTCTTTTGCTACAACTTCCCTAGCACCATCACGATAGACAGTAGCCATAGCCATAACCTTCTTCTTGGAGATAATTCTTGCGTTAATTGCTTTTGTTGATGATGTTTGGTTTACATATGATTTAGACAATACCAAATCTCCTTCATAACTCCTTACATTAGCCATAACTTGTCCATATTGAGAAATGGAAGCAATAGCTTCAGATATGGTTCCAGTTCCACCATTAGACCTAGCAACAGATCTTAGAACAAATTCCTTAGAATTATTAAGCATTTTTCTTATCTTGGTTTTAGTGTTTCTTTTCTAGTCGTCTTTCTTTTTGTTGAAATAACGAAGAGTAGAGAGAGATGATGAGTATTTATAAGCATCGGGATCTATTTATTAAGACAAGGAAACTCAGGCCGGTTGATTGAAAGAATAAGAAGAATGTAGAGAAACAAACTGAACAAAGGAGGAAGAAGAAGACCCGATTTTTCACTTTTCCTTTTCGTTTCGGTCTATATTTATTTTCACAAACAACATAACTTGGGCACCCTTCTTTTAGTTTGGGGCCTACCTCCTTCGTGGCATGTTTCAGTATCAGAAGTAAAAGTCGGTTTCAGATGTCAGTAGCCAAATTATTTTGCTTCATAAAATAAATAATTTTTCTACTTTCAAAAGTCGTTTCAAAATAATATTTACCCAATTGATTTTTTGGTTTTTTACTTCTAGAAATCAAAAGCTACTTCTCGGTGTTTATCCAAACACCTCATTATTAACTTATTTTTTTTGTACAGTTCCACAATTTTTTATACAACCAGAACCGAAAACGATAAATTCGGATTATTGATTCCCAAACCAACAGTAGGATTTCAGTTTATAACAGTTCATGTTTGTTAAATAGAGAAAAGATTGTTACAGATTATGCATATGGATCTGATAAATACAAACAGTTTTTGTGGAGGTTCCTTTCTCTTTTTCACCAAAAACGTTTTTTCCTTTTAATTATAAAAGTTTTCTCTTTTAAAGACTTTTGCATCTTTAAATCTAGATGCAGTAGGATTTGATCTGAGATTTCAGATTTGCCGAGTAGATGTGGGTTTCTGTAATTAGTGAATTTGGATTTCAATAAGACAATATTAGATTTTAGATTTTTGTTTTTTTATTTACTTTGAATAAATATTGGCCATGGCTACTTCTTCAACTAATCTCTGAAATCTTCGACTCTGATGTGAATGTTATTCCGACCTAAGAGGAATTCGTTTCTGGAAGTTTCAAGTCGTGTGATGTTAGAACCAAAGATGTGGATTTGTTGAAGCGGATTTTTTCACCAAATATTGTCTTAACAATCTCATGTTGGACGAATTATTTTTCCAGTATTCTCTCAAACAATTGCAACAACTTCGGATATCAGTGATTTTCTTTCAAAGAAGTTTTGGATAATCTCAAGCTTCCTACAATAGATTCAATTATTTATCTGGAAGGTTATTCAGGTTAATGATGGACGAATTTTGGTATATTAGATTATTGATTTTGATACAACTTCTCTGATGGTTGAGGCAAAATGGAAAACTCAATTAATTAAAGATCTAAATCTCATTGATGTGATTATTATCAGATATCAACATTGCATTCTTAACCTTATATTCTGCCTTCTTTATTTTAACTTGCACATTGACAAAAACATTTTGGTTCCAATCATTCAAAACTTGTTAAAGATTTTTCAATCTTTTCATGAAAATAAAAGCAGGGTCTCCGACCATTGGTTGGACCAACAATCAGTTATAACTTACAAGAACTTCTGATGAGATAGCCACATCATTTGAAACTTTTTATGAACATTTTTGTTCTTAGGAATGTTAGCTCACCCTTACAATAAATGAGCATGATCTGACACTACTCTCAATCCAGTTTTGTAACCACAATATTCGTCTAGCTGCAGCTATTGCTGATTAAAGACAACTCTGTCAAGATTACAAAGAATTTTGCTACTTCAAAAATTTAAGTACTTCCAATATTACTGATTCAAGATTTTCACTATAATTTGTTTCAATCTCACTGTCTTCATGTTCAAGAGGACCGAATATTCCGATTTCCGACAACCTTTCCTCACTGGTTGTTTTTAATTGTGCTTCCTCCTGAATGAAATTAAAAACCAAATATTCACCCTCCACTTTTGATCTATCATAAATATCAAAAGGAATGGGAATATAAGATCTAGTATATTCCCTAACATCTCCCTTACCTTTACTCTGTTTATGACTTTAAAAATTAGTATCAGAATGGCGATCCATTTCTTGTTTCGTTTTTCTCCAAACGACATTCAGTTTCTAAATGTCCTACAATTCTACTAGTATTTCAAAATATAGGAAAATTAGGGATCAAAATACCTTGATAGAAACCTCCAAATTTAGTAGCAATCCAAACTTTACTAGGTTTTGATTGCGCAAAATCAACTTCCACTAGAACATTTGCATCATATCCGACTTCACATTTTAAAGTAGCATCATCAATTTTGATAAGATTACCAATTTCCTCACAAATTGTAAACAATATTTTTTCCTTCCAAAACTCCAGATTTATCCCAGGAAAGCGGATCCATACTAATGCTTTTGAACTTCTTTAATGTGCAAGACGAAGGTCTAAAAACCATTTTTTGATCCTTCAAATATAATTGGTTATCTCCAATAAACCAGATATGATATGCTTATGATCCACCTCATTATCTAATTGAATTGTGAAAAAAAAAACCTTCTTGAAGGAATCAGTTTATAATCACCAACCAATTTTCATTGTTTTCGAAAAATTACAGCAACATCAAAGAATTTAATTTTCTGTAAATTTAATCTTCCTATCAAAGAAAACTTTCATGGATCTAATCCTCATCAAAAAGATCATCAGGCCAAACAATTGATGGTATTTTGTTTTTTTCACCAAACCTAATTTCTCCGACAATTTTCCACTAGAAATTTCGGTTTCGGACAAAAATCCAAACCATTTTTATTAATAAACATTAATAATTAAGATATGTAATAAAGGTAAAACAAGATAAAAATCAAACCTGAATTAATCATGATTATTAAAGTCGATGGGCCTAACTAACCTCGAAAATTGAATTTCAATGTTAGAGTTTCCCAAGACTTATAAACTGCATGATCTTAAACTTCATACTATGTGAGACAAATAATTCAATACGCCTCCTCATATGTAGCCACGTTGGGTCTAGCAGATGGACAATAAGTTAGAGCATTGCTCGGTCAAACTTACATGTGTTGCTATATCAACCTTGTTGTCAAATTTAGTTTTCAAAACTATATCTTGATTTCTAGTCTACAATTAGTTAAGTCTTGGTCTAAGATTGAGGTAGTTGATAAACGAACCAATCATCATTTGCGTTCTACCGTTTGAAGGCGAAGATCAACCGAACCTTTTAGAGAACTTCATCAACAAAAGGTAAGTGAAGACTGAACCACCTTTTTCTCAAGTTATATTCACCTTTCCATCCTTGAGACGATTGTCGGCGTATTATTGTTGTCTGTTTTTCAAAATGGAAAAAATGTGGACGAAAAAACTATGTTTACCGACGTGCAACGCACGAGCACTCTACCACATTATATTTCTTTTTCAAACGACGATGTTATTTCTTTTTCCGCATTATATTGTTTATCTTTATAATTAAAATATCACAAGTTGTGCGTTGATCAATCACAGTAAATAGGTACAACCTTGTTTGTTGGATAAGACTTGACTGACCCTTGGATATTGGTCTTTGGTACCGTCCAAGAACTCTTTTTGTTGTTTGTTTCACTTCAAATACGCTGAATTCAAATGTCTATAACGAAACAAACAACAAAAAGAAAATTGATCAAAATGAAATGAAGTAAAATGAGATCGAGCTTTCCGGCTTTGAAATTCAAAACAACAACGTAAACAATAAATTTTTTGTAATAACCAAGATATGGAGGTGTAAAGAAATCAACCAAAAACAGAAGTGCTCTCTCTGTGTCTCTTATGTATGACTGTTATTGTTCTCTCCAATTTCAAAAGCATCTGAAACCACCCTAACGGTGGTTCTTCCCACAATACATCCCTCAATACCTCTTTTATAGTCGTTATTTTATCGTTATTCACCGGATACCACCATCCCATGAACGGAAAATCTAATAATCAAGAAATTTATATATCTAACTATAACCCATGTAGTTTGTTCCTTGTTTCTGTCTCTCTTTCTATAAGTTTTGATTGAATATCCTGATTTTGTAAGGTTCTAAGACTCTGTTATCTTTTGATGCTGGTTCTAAGACACCTTGGTTCTAATACACCGAAGACTCTAAGTTTTACAAAGACATAAAAGATACTAAAGAAAAAAAAGGTTACAAAGATACTAAAGACACCGAAGACTTTATATTACTCGGAAGATTTCTAAGCTATTTTTTTTTTGAAGACATCAAAATCCTAAATTCATATTCTGTAAAGTTAACCCATACTGTTCAAATTGGTTTATCTGCATCGTCTCTACTTCTTCTCTGAATTTATTGTTTATTGTTGATGTTATTTTTGTCTCTTTGTTTAGTGATTGTGAATCGCCTTAACCCAATTAAAATTTTGGTCTCTAGTTTGGCTAACATAAAATCTAGTACTTAAATTCTTCTATTTGGCTTTTAAATTTATTTCCTGTACTGCCAGTCTTCTGTCTGTTGTTTTGTCCAAGACTAGACCTAAAGATTACTCATGTTTTTGGCTCAATGATTCATGAGCATCTTGAGCTGGAACTGTCGTGGATTTGGAAAACCAGAAGCATCTTCTTATTTGAAACTATGAGTATCAATACCTTGATAAGTGCATAATTCATATGATTTTAGTGTCCATTCCATACTTGTTTTAGCTATTATTCTTGCATGTATTCGTATTATTACTTTGGTTTTCTCTTATTTGTCTCTAATAGGTGAATCATCCAAAAAGGAGATACAAAGTGCTGAAAATAGATAAGAAGATAAGTATCCCAAGTATCCAGGTGCCCAAGTCCAAGAGAAGTGGAAGAAGTGCGACGAAAAAGGACCAAAACGCTCAAAATCAAGAGAAGGGCCAAATACCGATATTAACTCATTCAAATTAAGGATTTCTCATCATCATCTTGAAGATAATTGAAAGATAAAAAGAATTCAAAAAGAATGAGGTCATTCCGAGTTCGGATGAAGAAGTTGTGGCCAAAACAGTTTTTATCGAATACCAAAGACAGTGCAGTCCGCGAACTAGGTTCGCATACCGGGTTCACAGACTTAATTCTTAAATTTCTTCTGTATTTTGAAGTTTGCGGACTGGGTTCGCGAACTTAGGTAGTAGGAGACTTGTATTTATAATTGGAAGGCCTAAGGGCACGTTTGGAGTCGTTAGGTCATATTTTTGTGTCGGGTTCCTAAACCAAACTAAATACGTGAATGCCAAGCAATGTAAACCTATAAAAAGGTATTAGGTTATATAAAATATCATCGAATCTCATATCACAATTTCTACATCAAAACCTAGGGTTTACCCCGTTAGGGAGAAACCACCATTATCATCTGCTATGTAATATGAGTAGCTAAATCCTTTGTTGATTAAGGATGAATTCAATGTTCTAAGCGTGAAGCTTTATTATTAACAAAAATATATTGAGAGTTTTTATCATCATCGTATGTTTTCATTATTTATAGGGTTTATGATTGATTAATTAGATTGTTTGGAGTGCATGCTAGATTAATCTATTGATCATTCTATTTTAGTAAAGGGTTAGGATATCCGTGTAATTGTTGAATAATCCTTACACAAGTAGAGAACATGAGACCTCGCAGAGAGATTTTGTAGAGAAATCGTGTGTGAAGACAACACTAGTAAGTGGACCTTGCGCTAAGAGTCTAACTGCTAGGATCAAGCTAAGTTCCGCTGGATTACACCTTGAGTGCGCTACTACTTGGTGGTTCGGTTGGATAGAACTTGATATGCGAGCGCTTCGGTATCCGGTTACACAATGAGCTTTGGGGATAACACTGCTCTAGCTGTTATTCTATGGTTGGTGATGAATGGTTCTTACGAACAATAGATAAGTATATTAATCCAGCTATCGCTTGGTAACATCGAAGGATTCCTTAATCATCCTTTTCTTCTTTATTGTCTTTTTATCTATCTCACAACAAAATCCCCTTTGTTATTTACTTTATTTTGCTATTTCAAATAACCTATCAATTACACAGCTCTCTGTGGGAACGATCTCTTACTACCGCTATATTACCAGTTAATTAGTAGGAAATATATTGATTAATTTGTTGCATTAACGACACACATCAAATTTTGGCGCCGTTGCCGGGGAGCAGTCGCTAATTGATTTGTTATTTGTTTAGCTTGTTTTTAGATTTTTTTTTTATTTTGTTTTCTGTTCTTGTGAGTCGTCATGTTTCCTTACGGAAATATCATGTACGGGGCACAAGATTACGAATACAACAGTGGTAATCAATATGGTTTTCAATTTCATTTATATGACAACTACCAACCATCCTATGGGTATAATCAAAATCAATCTTTTGGTTTTGATCAATATCCCAGGAACCTTACGGATATTCTCATACATGTCAACAACCTTATAACGAGCATGTAAGTGAACAACCACAAGGATGGGGGGATAGTTGTGCTTCTAATGATAATTCTTCTAGTCTGGCAGATCTAATGCACCAATTTATGGATAAGTTGGATCGAGATAACCAAACAATGAAATAGTTTCGTCAAATGATCGACGAGATCAACAAAAAGACTGAAGAATCACACCAAGAAATTCAAAGGAATTCAGAGAAAATATACGAACAAATAGCTCAATTCAGGGAGACAAGGAATAAAGAAGAAGTTTGGCCTCAAAACTGAAACAATTTTGAAATTCCTAAGGATGATAATGAATATTTTTAAGATGAGCAACCTTTTGAAATTCCATATAATAATGATGAAGTTATTCCATCTCCAGATCGTAATAATGATCATTCGCCTATTCAAAAGGAGGAGCCTTGGTATGACCGAACCATTGTTATGAACGGTGTGACATACTCAAATGCATATCAACGTTACAACGAACATCCATATTACAATGTTTTTAGGCCGGTTGATTTGCAAGAAGTAGATCCGATTATTCCCTCAACGGATACTCATATAGAATACCCCAAAATTTATACTGAAGAAGAGTTCTTGAGAGCGGAATTTGATTCAGATGATGAGAGTGTTGAAGAAATTGAGATTTAGAATGAAACCAAATTGATTGAAGTCGTGGAAGACCAAATTGAGCTAGATAATAATAGTTCTATAGAGGACCACGATATACTTGAGGTAAATAATTCACTGTTAATTACGAATGAGGATACGAAACAAGGTTTGTATAATCCTTTGCATAATTCTATATCTATTGATCCTTTTCCTCTAATCGAAGTATATTCTAGAGTTGTTAACCCAACTTTTAAGAAAATACCTCACTTAGGATTGGAGTTGTGTGCTTCTAAAATTTTAACGGATTATTTTGCTTCTAAGTATCCACCACTTTATGTGTTTGATCCGATTATTGTGCAGGTTCACCAAGCCGAGGAAACTTTTGAAGTTACCGAATTCTATGTTCTCTATCCAATTCCGAGTGTAGAAAGGACTAAGTGTGGGGGAAACTTCAATAAAGTGATAGCTTCAATATTTATATCTTGTGCTAATGTTTTTGTGAAGCTATTATTTGAATTGCAGATTGTTATTTGGGAGGCGACCCATCGGTTTTGTATCACTATCCCTTTTATTTTTAGTTTTCTTAGTTTTTCATATCATATATTGCATTCCCATCTTAGGTTTTACAAATCCTATATCTATAATGAAAGTTTTGACGAATTCTCGTCAGAAAAATTCTGACTGCACACTAGTCACGAAAATAACTCTCGAGACTTCGTACGAAGTCCGATTTGAGTGATTGACCCCAACTTTTAAAAAGGACAGAATTATATTTTTTTTTTTCAAAAATAATATCTCAATTTGAAGTTTGTTAAGTTGGAGATATTGGCCTGGACATTTGAGTTTCTGTATTTTTCCAGAACTTTTCAGATTGCATGTCAGCCAGTCCGGAGACCATAAAAGTCATACCATTTATCTAAACACTGTGCCCTTTTGACACCTTATATAAAAGACGTAGGCAAACAACTTTCGTTTAGGATGTTTTTCCTAGTTCCCTAGACATTTGTACAGTTTTCGAGTTTTTCAGGGCTGTTATGTCAGAAATCATAATTTTCGGTTTTGAACATTGAGGATAATGTTGAGTTTAAGTGTGGGGGAGTAGTTAAGCATGTTTGGTTTGCATATAAAATAAATAATAATACTCTTTGATTTCTTGCATTCTTGAGACTTCATCTTTTGGAGTTAATTATGAGCTATTTAGGATGACACTCTAAACCTTTTTTAGGTTGAAACAGTTCTTAAAGCTATAGATTAAGTTCCATTTATTTCAATCCTTAAATATATACGTTCATAATTGAATGCGAAACTAATATATGGTAGTCGTTTTAAAGATTCATCCTCGCAACTAATCATTATTGAATCACTTTCTTCTTATTTTTGCAGTTTTATGTTTCTCTAAAGTGATTTGGTGGGATCCTGATACTGCCGTGGATGTTGTCGCAAGGTAATAATTGGTTGAGCATATAAAAGCCCCATAAGACAATTTCCTTACACTCTTAAAGAGTAAAGAGTGAGCCGAAAAAAAGAATATTTTTTTATATATATATATAAGGCTCATCTTCATTTAACGACACTAATAAATGATAGGTCCGGAATTGCGGATTAATCATAGTCGATGAAAACAAAAACCATATCATCATTATATATCAAGTCAAAAAGACTATTGATGAGGTTCTTGACACTTGGATAGCAATATGTGTGAAACGTTGTCCCTGTCTCCTGTAGTTGCATGAAATCCTACACTACACTCTTCATGTAATTTCATTATTAATCAACTCATTTTAGGTTTATATTCTTAATTTTATTGATTAATCTTTGGATGTTCTTACAAGAAAAGATAAAGAACTCAAGAATGATCTCTACTCTAAACTTTCTCTCTCCTCTTTACTTATTTCTTCCTCAGAAAAGATCCCCCCTTTCTTTACAACTCGAATGACTATTTATAAGGAAATACATAGTGGATGACATCTAATCTGTCCTTTATTTTCGGATATGGTTTGCGACATTCTCGCAACCTTACAGATGTTAATTTCGCAAACTCTCTAATTTTCGGAGGATTATCATATCTTTCTCGTGATCTTAGCTGATGTCATTTATTTTATCATTTCTGAAATTGTTCTGCGACGCTGTTGTATTATATCACTGATAATTTCGCTGAAACATCGTCATTGCGAGATTCTGATCCTACATCTCCGTCGCCTAAGCAAGCGTGGAACACATGATCCAAGGCAACTATCATGTACTTGCTGAAAATGAACATGCGCTTAGAGTATCTAATCATATGGTCGAGTTAAATGGGTGCTTCTCTCAACTATTATGATATAAATAAGAATCCTTTGACGACATTCATGCAAGTATTGCGGGTAACATCTTTCACTTAAGTCAACATTTGCACACTTCACTTTTCTATTTCCATTTTCTTATCTATCCATGTGATTTCAGTATGCGAGTGTTGTGAAAAACGTTGCAACAAGTACGATGACTATCTTAGTAGAGTTTTGCAATCAGGTTGAATGTCACAGTAAGTAATTGCTTATGTGTGATGATTGGAATGTATGTGGGATGTTTGCAACTAAAGAGCTTATGCAAGCAAATTATTTGGCTTTTTGCTTTGTGTCTATCCTTAGTGGTTCTTCCAAGGAGAGAGATTGGAATAGGTTTTGTGCGTATATCTCTTGCAAACCCTCACGAGACTATAATCCGTCCACTAGGGACACTTAGAGGTTTAAAGGCATGTTATTCATGCTAAGAGTAACCGTATCCTCGCGACATGGAGTTGCTGTATTTAGGATTAATTTTATTTAGTTTGCTCGAGGACTAGCAAAAGCTAAGTGTGGGGTAATTTGACAAGTGCATAATTCATATGATTTTAGTGTACATATCATACTTGTTTTAGCTATTATTCTTGCATGTATTCGTATTATTACTTTGGTTTTCTCTTATTTTTCTCTAGTAGGAGAATCATCCAAAAAAGAGCTACAAAGTGCTGAAAAGAGCTAAAAAGAGAAGTATCCCAAGTATCCAGGTGCCCAAGTCCAAGAGAAGTGGAAGAAGTGCGACGAAAAAGGAGCAAAACGCTCAAAATCAAGAGAAGGGCCTGAAAAAGCGGGGGTCTAACAACACCACCCAATATTTCGCTTAGCAATCTGTATGGACTAATTACGAAACACTTTCTAGAGAATCAACTAGACAGTTAGACTCAATCTAGGTAAAAGTATCTCAAGGAGTTAATATCTCTCTCTTGTTTTGATTTACTCAAGCTAATAGAAATCAGCGAGTCCTAATCAAACACAAGGAATAACTTGGACGGTACCAAAGACCAATGTCCAAGGATCTATCAATGATAATCAACAACCAAAGGTTGGATTAATCTAATTGATGATCTAAAGGCACAACCTGTATTATTTCAATTATAAAGATAAACAATATAATGCGGAAACTGAAATAACACAGACACCAGAAATTTTGTTAACGAGGAAACCGCAAATGCAGAAAAACCCCGGGACCTAGTCCATATTGAATACACACTGTATTAAGCCGCTACAGACACTAGCCTACTCCAAGCTAACTTCGGACTGGACTATAATTGAACCCCAATCAGTCTCCCACTGATCCAAGGTACAGTTGTACTCCCCACACCTCTGATCCCAGCAGGATACTGCACACTTGATTCCCTTAGCTGATCTCACCCATAACTAAGAGTTGCTACGACCCAAAATCGCGGGCTTTAAAAATAAACAAATCTGTCTCACACAGACAAGTCTATCAAAGGATCAATCTGTCTCCCACAGAAAAACCCTAACATTTTTGTTTCATCTTTTGATAATAATCAAGGCGAACAGGAACCAATTGATAATCCGGTTTTATATTCCCGAAGAACATCCTAGATTAATCAATCACCTCACAACAATCTTAATTGTATGGTAGCGAAACAAAATGTTGCGGAATCACAAACGATGAGACAAAGATGTTTGTGATTACTTTTTATATCTTGCCTATCGGAGAACTCTCATGATCTCAAGCCAATCAATATGATTGTACTGTTACGATAGAAGATGCAAGATCATATCACACAACTACGATAAAAGTAGTATCGGTCTGGCTTCACAATCCCAATGAAGTCTTTAAGTCATTAACCTGGTTTTAGAAGAAGAAAGCCCAAGGTTAAAGGAGAAACGACTCTAGTACGCAAACTAGTATCACATGTAAGGTGTGAGGATTAGTTTTGCACAATACTAGATGTCTCCTTTATATAGCCTTTCAAATCAGGGTTTTGCCTTAGTTACAAAGCAATCAATATTCACCGTTAGATGAAAACCTGATTTAGATTCAAGCTAATATTTCTCAACCGTTAGATCGAAAACTTAGTTTGTCATACACAAATGACTGTATGCTTCTAGGTTTGTTAACCACACCCAAACGTGTACATTGTTGGTTCAACTATAGTTTACCTAAAGAGGTTAACTATATGAGCTTTTTCAAACCAACCATGTTCTTCTTCACCATAACAAGTTCAATTGACTCAAATGAACTAGTTAATAGAGTTGTTAAATTGCAATGAAATCTTATGTAACTACACAAGACACAATTGAAGCAAAGATGATTTATTCACTCGAATCGGTTCATGAACTTTAACAGCCACGGTTTGCAAATGCTTTCCTTAGTCTTTTAAGATTAAGTTCAGAAATCATCTTTAGATATATAACCTTCTCAAGTTCGCAGACTAGGTTCGCGGACTTAAGACACTGGATAGAGTTTACAAACTCCAACATAAATTCTCGGGTTCGAGAACTTCGCCGGTTCGCGGACTGGGTTAGCGTACTTGGCTCACGTAAGTAGTTTGTCAACTCCAGCATAAATTCTCGGGTTTGAGAATTTCGGCAGTTCGCGGACTGAGTTCGCGGACTTGGCACTTGGCATACTTCCGGTTCTCTTGATCAACAAAGTTCGAAAACTTCGGTTCAAGGAATCCATTGGTTATGTAATCTAAACTCTCATTCCAATCATTGAAACATTATTAGAGGACGTTATATAGTTGTTACACTATTTCTCGTCAAAGAAATTTTCAAAGTGATTGAAACATTTATGACTTTCGTCACTAGGTAAAGATAAACTTGGTCGAAGCGAAAAGCTTACCAACGCATATTTCGAGATATAGATAGGCGAGGTATACTCGGCTCGAAATACCAAATGTGTATGATCTAGTCTATATATATAGCATACGACTTTTGTCTCAAAGAGTAGGAGATAGAATAGATATACTTTTGAGTGACAGATAAGTTCAAGTATCCACATACCTTTTTGTCGAGAAGTTTCACTAGTTCCTTGAGTAGATCTTCTACTTGTATGATGAATCGCCATGAAGTCCCTGAGCTCAAGTACACTTACTAACCTAGTACGAGACTTAGATATAAGAGACTAGAAATCAAGACTCATAGTTTTGATCACTAACATTGACAAACATGCTTGAGATAGCAACGCATGCGAGTTTGACTGAGCAGTGCTCTAACAGGGCCAAAGACCGATCTTAACTCATTCAAATTAAGGATTTCTCATCATCATCTTTAAGAGAATCTAAATATAAAAAGAATTCAAAAAGAATGAGGTCATTCCGAGTTCGGATGAAGAAGTTGTGGCCAAAATAGTTTTTATCGAATACCGAAGACAGTGCAGTCTGCGAACTAGGTTCGCATACCGGGTTCGCAGACTTAATTCCGAAAATTTCTGCTGGATTTTGAAGTTTGCGGACTGGGTTCGCGAACTTAGGTAGTAGGAGACTTGTATTTATAATTGGAAGGCCTAAGGGAACGTTTGGAGTCGTTAGGTCATATTTTTGGGTCGGGTTCCTAAACCAAACTAAATACGTGAAGGCCAAGCAATGTAAACCTATGAAAAGGTATTAGGTTATGTAAAATATCATCGAATCTCATATCACAAGTTCTGCATCAAAACCTAGGGTTTACCCCTTTAGGGGAACCACCATTATCATCTTCTTTGTAATATGAGTAGCTAAATCCTTTGTTGATTAAGGATGAATTCAATGTTCTAAGCATGAAGCTTTATTATTAATACAAATATATTGAGAGTTTTTATCATCATCGTGTGTTTTCACTATTTCTAGGGTTTATGATTGATTAGTTAGATTGTTCGGAGTGCACGCTAGATTAATCTATTGATCTATTGCTAGTAAAGGGTAAGGATATCCGTGTAATTGTTGAATAATCCTTACACAAGTAGAGAACATGAGACCTTGCAGAGGGATTTTGTAGAGCAATCGTGTGTGAAGACAACATTAGTAAGTGGACCTTTCGCTAAGAGTCTAACTGCTAGGATCAACCTAAGTCCACACAACTTAAAGCTTCCGCTGGATTACACCTTGAGTGCGCTACTACTTGGCGGTTCGGTTGGATAGAAATTGATATGCGAGCGCTTGGTATCCGGTTACACAAGGAGCTTTGGGGATAACACTGCTCTAGTTGTTACTCTACGGTTGGTGATGAATGGTTCTTACGAACAATAGGTAAGTATATTAATCCAGCTATCGCTTGGTAACAACGAAGGATTCCTTAATCATCCTTTTCTTCTTTATTGTCTTTTTATCTATCTCACAACAAAACCCCCTTTGTTATTTACTTTATTTTGCTATTTCAAATAACCTATCAATTACACAGCTCTCTGTGGGAACGATCTCCTACTATCGCTATATTACTAGTTAATTAGTGGAAAATGTATTGATTAATTTGTTGCATTAACGACACGCATCATACCTCAACCTATAAACTGAGGTCTCTAGGTGATGTGATTTTATATAGTGGTAAATAAGGTTGTCATTCACTCGGACTCGTAAAGATTTGATCTAAGACTTAAAAATAGAAAACACTAAAAACAAAGATAATATTAACACAAGATTGTCACGATATCGAGAGGTACTGAGACTCAGGATTCCACCAATTCTCATAAACATTTGGTTCAAAAATCAATTCTACACAACTATAGGTCATGTGATAAAGATTCACTGGCTTTAATTCTTTGCCAAGATAGATCTTGAAAGAAAAGAATGTAAATCTAAAGCATGGAACATTAAAACAAATAAGCTAAGAATGACCCATCAGTTGAAATCACAACCATTCAATAGAAATCATAAATTAATTCAATTTTAATGGAAAAAAGTTATATAAAGAATTAATAGAATTACCACGATGATGAAAAAGGGCTTTCTCCGTTATCCCAACGATGGGTTTTAGCCCATGATATCAAACACTCGCTCAAAATAATAATTCATAGACCAAAAAAATGTTTTTTTGAAGAAATATACGAGAAAGAATTGAATATTACAAGAAACAGTAGCATAAGCCTAATCTAGAGTGTCAGATTTAGTCACTAAAGGCCTTTCACAATTACAAATGAACAACGATACTTGTTTTGTGCGGTTAAATAACCGACTCTATGTTTTGTCATCTGCAACTTCTTCATCTCCTTCTTCCTGCTACTCAGCGATCCTTAAATGCTCCAAAACTACCCCAAACTCTTGATAACCCCCTCTGGGACTCTCCACAACTATTTATATTCTCACATGCCTATTGTAACTCAAGCAAATCCTCTTTTTCTTCTCCCACAAGTCACAAACTTTCGTTCCTTTGTTGGTTCACCTCTACACTTTCTGGGTTGTTTAAAACCTCCCAAATTATATCTGTAACGTAATAAAATTCTATGGAACATATATCTTCCCTTTAATCCCACGTAAATTCCATGTAGAGCCGAGATTCTTCCCCTATTTTTGTAAATAAACTATTCTTCCATGTTTCCGATAATCAAAAGAAACTTTCCTCTTTTTACAATTCTAACTCAAGCAGTTCCACTGTTTAGATGGTAACTACTCGTACCAAATCAAATACATGAGTAAATCCGAGTAATTCTCACTCAAATCTTTCCCTGAACTTTTCGTACTTTCAACAGCATTTTCTCTGTTTCGTCACCAAATTCGATATCCAGCCCAACTCAGTCGAGTAAAACTACCATATCCATCCTGTTTAACTAAATGAAGTCCAATCCAACTGAAATCTCCGACTGAATCTCCCCATAACTCGCACAAATCGTAACCAGAAAGTTACGTTTTTGTAAACTAATTTTCCCTCCAAATCACTTGTTTAAACCATGAAGAAAAGGGTGGCCCTTATCCAACTGTTGGCTGCCCATATCACTGGGGTGTAAATAGTAAATAGGGTACCCCTTATCCATTTGGGATGTAGATAACAATTCCTCCGTAGTGTAAATATAACTTTTTTGGGGGCGTCTCCAACATACTTCCGGGGTGCCTGTAGTACGTCTACTGGGACCACTTTTCGAGCCAATTTCTCCGCAAAACTGTATTTCTCCAAAAACACCTACAAAGACATAAAAACCATAATAAATACGTAATCGAGCACTAATAATACATACAATTGAGATCATATTAGACACAAAAATGTGTGTATCACTTGGCTACCATAATTCTGCCGTGGTACCCTCTATGAGAAAGAAAAGGGGTGTAGCACTGGCTTGGAATGATGGATTCAATATTGTTATATGCTATTCCAGCCAACAAGGATTTATATGCTCAACCAAATCTATTAAAACTGATAAGGTATGTAACTTGTACTTTGTTTATGGTGAGCCAAATAGAAACTTAAGAAACCTTTTTTGGGAGACGTTTATGTCTCAACCTTATGATCCACATATTCCTACTATTATAGTAGGAGATTTGAATTGTATTCTTTTAGCCCAAGATAAGTGGGGGAGAAGACCTGTTACTGAGCAAGATACAAAAAGACTTGAGAGATTTACCATTCTCTGGCCCATACTTTACATGGACTAATAAACAAATATGAGGCAATCTAGTTATGGAGCATATTGACAGAGCTCTAGTGAATGGGATTTGGGAAGATGCTTTCCCACATATCCACACTCTGCATTTCCCTATAATTAGTTCAAATCATGCTCCTATTCTAGTCTCTTTAAGTGATGAGGCTGACAACTTGCATAAACCCATACCATTTTATGTCAGTGTGGGTTAAGGATAATTCCTGCAAAATAGTCATAAAAAAAGCCTGGTGACTACAAGTTAGATGATCAAAATCCTTCCAACTCAACCAAAAGTTGAATCATGCTAAAACCAAATTGAGATTATGGAATAAATTTTCTTTTGGAAACTTCAGGATACTAAATCTGAAATTCAATTGGTTCAAACAAACAATCCAGGGGATACAAGGAAGATTGCTGACCCGACTGATAAGTTATCATACTTGTATTCTCTGGAACAAATCTTGTGGAAAGATAAGTCTCGGTATTATGGCTAAATAAAGGGGATAAGAACATGCCTTATTTTCATAAATGCATTTTATTTAAAAGGAAGAGGAATAATATATCCTGGTTAAAAGCCAGAAATGGTAACTGGTTGACTACAAAAGAAGCCATTTGAGATGAACTCATCTCATACTTCAATAAACTATATAAAACTTCTGATCCTAGTGATCAAGATGTGTTAGTAGATAATATCAAACCTAAATTATCGAGTCTAGATAATGACATACTGGAAACACCTCTTTCTGATGATGAAATTAGCGTGGATGCTTTCCAAATGGGAGCAAAAAAAAAAAAAACCAGGGTCAGATGGCTTCACTGGTCTTTTTTACCAGTATTATTGGGATATTTTGGGGGATAGTGGAATTCAAATGGTCAAACAGTTCTTTGAGACTGAACATCTCCTTACTCAATTCAATCATACTAACTTAACTTTGATACCAAAGAACCCTATGGCTGACTCTGCAGATCAATTTAGACCTATCGGTTTATGCAATTTTGTCTATAAAGTGATATCCAAGACTCTTTCTAATATGATAAATCCTTTGATGGACAAAATGATTTCATCCAATCAAAGTGCCTTCAATCCCAAGAGGAAAATATATGATAATGTTATCTTAGCACATGAGCTTATAGATTATATAAAAAAGAACAAAAGGAAAACCGGAAGTGCAGTCATTAAGCTGGACATGTCCAAGGCTTATGATAAACCAGAATGGTCTTTTTTGGCTAAAGCAATGGCAAAATTGGGGTTCAACCCAAAATGAATTATACTAATTATGAATTGCATAAGTACCAGTCTCATACTATATTCTTCTAAATTGAAGTCACATTGGCATTTTAAACCAGAAAGAGGCCTAAGACAAGGGGACCCTATGTCCCCTGATCTATATATAATATGTACTGAATCCCTTAATTCATATATAAAACATCTGGAAGATACTAACCTGGTACATGACATAAAATGTTCTAAGACTGGTTCTTCAATTAGCCGTATTTTGTTTGCAAACACTAGTGAAAAATGGATTTTTAACCACTTCCTCGGTTTTACAGAAACTATTGTTGTTGGGTTGTAGTTATGTACGGTGCCGTGACTCCCAGTAGTTTTTCTAGGAAAAAAAATGGAAAACTTAAACCTGTTTCTCACAAAGTTGTTCTTTAGAGGGGTATTTTTGTAAAAATTCTGAGATTCAAGAACTACTGTGAGGGCTGGATTATTCTGTGGAAAGAGAAAAAGAAATCAAACCTTATCTCTTTTATCTCATCTGCATCTATCATCTTCCATCACTTATCTCTGTTTGTTTCGCTTCATTTTTTTCTGTATCAAAACTTTAGTATTAGGTTTTGCGTCCTCTTCGTCTCTATCATAACAACATTAGATCTTGAGGATTTATTCTGAATCGGTGAAAAGAGGTGATGATGCTTATCAACACCAACTGAAAACCAAGATTCATCTAAGCAAACTGAATTGAAAGGTAAGTATCATCTTTATTTATCGTTTCAGTTCAATCGATTAACTTATCCATCTCCAAATTGAAATTTCAGAAGAAAAAGAAATCGATCTCAGTAAACCTAAAAGCTTGATTTCATCTCAGTTCTCTTTTCTGATTCGTTATCAGTTTGTGCATTTTTTCATACTTTTAATCCATTGGTTTCTTTTTCTTAGTTTTGTTCTCTTGATGGTGTGTATTCTCTTTGTATTCAGGCACTGAAGAAGTATAAAACTCCACCACCATCTTCAAATCCAACTAAAACTAATGGAGGTAAACAAAAGAAGAATATCAATTCATGATGAAATCTACAATTGGTTCTTCTTTTATGTTGGATTTAGGTCTTTTACTGTACTTTTTATTGATTTGTTTTTGTTTTGTGTGATTTCTACAGAAGTGGAGATAATGAAAGCAAAATGAGAAGGTTAACAACATGCTCATGTTTGATAAAGATAGGATTTAATCTGTGGTTTTGCTTTGTAAGATTATTACTTCAACTAGTTTATGAAATATTATGCATATTATACCATTTGAAAAATATGGGTTTTCTTATGTTTCGAAATTAGGATCCTTGTGCTGGGAATTTGTGTTGTTACATCTTTGATTAAAATGGTTTCTGTGGTGCATCAGTTATCGCAATCCTTAGTTCACCGCTTTCCAATTGTTTCGTGGTTGACATATTCACCACTGTGAGTCTCGTATCAAATCAAAAAAAAGTATAAAGTTTGCTTTTGATGCATTTTTTGTTATAGTTTTGAAAATTTGTGTAATGGGATTCTTGATACAGGACATCAATATGATAAAGTGTGCATTAGCATTAATGAGTCATTTAAATTGGCGAAAACGCCTTGCTTTTGATCATTTCATGGGTAAGCAAAGCCTTTACAATCCTATTTCAGTTTGCTAGCTTGATTTTTGGGTGTATAATATTAAGAATTCTTTATATGTAGTTTCTTTATAATTTCTTATTAGGATGGACGTTAATTGCATCTGTGTTTGTCATCACAATGCTAAAATCTCATTTTGTGGAACTGTGGATGCTTTTAAAGCTTTTATTATTATTATGTTGTTTGTCTGGTGTACCGATGGGTTAGCAGGTGCTTTCTGCATGACTGAATGATGGAAAAAATATAAAACTTGCTCTAAATTGCAGTATGCAGGGGTTTTAAAAGCGCACGCTTCGTGCAGTAGGACTGAAGCTTTCTTGGCATATTTCTCTGTTATGTTTGAAGTTTGCATCCTGTTCACCAGAGGGGTGGTGGCAGTGTGGTGCATATACTGTAATTTGCATACTGCTCATTTGAGGGAGATTCCTCTCTTGATGTGCTGCAGGTGGTCCATTAGCCTGATAAAGCAATTAACTATTTGACATCATCCCTGTTGGAACTAGAGAAGAACACCTCACCCTGTTGTCTTGTTATCCAAATATCAGTTGGCCACGTTGTGTACATAGATGAAGTAGATGCTGGTAATCACGTGGGAGCACTCAATTTCTTTAGATTTATAGTTTTGAAGAGGTTTCATGTCATAATTTAGTCATTTCTGATGTATTATGTACTTTTTAAAAAAAAATCAGGACATGGTGGAAGTGATGGCGTCCATGGATACATGTATTCCCTTGATGCTGCAGTCAATGACTTGGTATGTTTCACATGAACGCTGAAAATAAACGAGAATTTTATCTTGCTCCTTGTGATTCATTTAAAGAAAATTGCTTGAAAAAGTAATAATTGATTTGTGTTTTTTGTTGTCTGTTAAATAACAGAAAGCCTTCATTAAGAAGATGTTAGCAGAAAATAATTTTTTTGTATAGAAATCATGGGATCTGTGACAAAAATCCTTCCGTTGCTGTGCATAGACCAACTACAAGAAAGATTGCTACTCAAATTTCTAACCAAAACCAACCTTGTCAAGTGGTAATTCGTTTCTCTTAGAACCAAAATGTTGCCCAATAATATCTTTGTTTAGATGTGATATACGAAATAGATTGGTTTTCCTTAGGTTTATTCAAATGTTTGCAGGAAACTAAGAAGCCAGTACAGAATTCATCATCAATTATGATTGAAAAAGTATCAAATAAGGTCATTATAGATGTAGATGAATATAGAGCAGATAGTTCCTTCTCCGATCCAATGTTTGTGAAGCACACTGAAGAAATTCTTGATGAAGTCGAAATCTTCGAGGATATTGACTTAATGGTATGATGACTTTGTGTTTTGTGTTAAGGGTTTGTTCCTTATTTTCTTGTAGTGGCAACAGTGTTAACAGTTCTATAATGTAATGTTGTAGGAAGAGGAAGTTGAGATGGAGGATATTGTTGAAGAACTCATTTTGGATATTGATAGTTGCGACTCAAAGAACACACTTGAAGTTTTAAATTATATCGATGATATATATGCTCACTACAAGAAAACTGAGGTTAGTCTCACTGTTTTCAACTCTTAGTTGTTTCAATTTTGGTGTAGCATTGTCTGATTTTCCTACTCCATTTACTCAAAGTGCACATACTCCATTTACTCAAAGTGCACA
This sequence comes from Papaver somniferum, assembly GCF_003573695.1. NCBI lineage: Eukaryota > Viridiplantae > Streptophyta > Magnoliopsida > Ranunculales > Papaveraceae > Papaver > Papaver somniferum. The sequence goes on from NC_039362.1 coordinate 8,687,801, forward strand.
TTTGAGAATCAAGTGCTAGTCTTACTTGCTTTAGTGACATTCTTCAATCTGAATACCTTCAAATGCTTTGCCTAGCTGTTCCAATTGAGAGTGTACTTTTCCTTTACTTTCTTTATTGCTGAAATCCCCAAAACTTCAAAAGTAAGAATGCAAAAGTAAGATAGGGTAGACTTGTAAAGCCTGAGGTAACTTGACTGAACCTTGCATGTTTTGCAGAATTCTAGCTGTGTATCTACCAACTATATGGTTCAGCAATATGACATCAATGAGAAAATGAGGATCATCCTAGTTGATTGGTTAATCGAGGTATACGAAATTTTGACATGATTTTCTATCTCCTAGAAAGGGTAAACAAAACATATGCTAAGCATCCTTCTTGGTTTGAATCTTGACAGGTGCATTATAAATTTGAGCTCATGGATGAGACATTATTCCTTATGGTTAACATTATAGACAGATTCTTAGCCCACCAAACTGTGGAACGAAAGAAACTTCAGTTGGTCGGAATTACAGCCATGCTTTTAGCATGCAAGTATGAGGAAGTTTCAGTACCGGTTGTAGATGATCTTATTCTAATTTCTGACAAGGCTTATACAAGGAAGCAAGTTCTTGCTATGGTAAATGTTTCACTTCTAAGTCATATATCTATTATCAAGTGTGTTTAGTTTTTCCCAGTTTCGACATTGTGATTCTAACACTGTAGAAACATGTTTAGCATCCTTAGTTTTACCCAGTTTCGACATTGTGATTCCAACACTGCATAAACATGTTTGCAAGAGAAATCGATAGTAAATACATTGCAATTCAATATGTCAGTTCCAACTTCATATGTATTTATGAAAAGATTCCTTAAAACGGCTCAGTCTGATAAGAAGGTTTGTATAGTTAGTCTTCCATCAGATTAAACTATTGATCCATAGTATTTTATAACTTTTTATAGCTTGGATACTAACATATTTTATGCATTTTGAACCATCTTGAGCTTCTCTCTTTTTTCTTGATCGAGCTATCCTTGGTTGATCATGATATGCTTAGGTTACCACCATCTCTGTTAGCTGCTGCAACCATCTACACTGCTCAGTTTACTCTTAACAGGACTAGACATTGGAGTAAGACCACAAAGTGGCATTCATATTACTCAGAAGATCAATTACAGTAAGTGATAACTTCTTCCTGAACACACCGAATTCCTTGTTTTTTCTTTGGACATTCGACATGTAGTGCCATTGTTATGAATGTACACATTTAGACGACATTTATGATTGTTATTTTTTACGAGAAGCTAGTTAAATGTTCTTAATTTTAATATATTGGGGTTTATCTCATGGTAGACATCGTCCAGATATCAGATTCGTATTTTTCTCCTAATTGAGAAACCATTTGTACTCCCCACTAAATATATACATTTTTTTTTATCAAAGTTTGGTTGCAGGTGGTTCTGGACTCGGAACAGTGATGGAGTGGAACACAAAGACTCCCTTGTAGTGGGATTGGGAGAATTTAGTCATGTTCAGTGGGAAAGTAAATGAAATTCCTAAGGCTTCGCAGCAACCTACTGACTGGGGTGTTGAAGGAGACGGCGGGGGGAATTGATAATGGGTCTTTCTGTTCTCCGCCTGGTGGTGGGAGAGATGGTGCTAGTGGTGGTGGTCATTCTGGGTATGATTTTTTTATGAAATATCATTAAAAAAACTACTGTTTCTGTTAGTTTTTGTCGATCTACTGTTAAAGAAAATAGTTTTTTTTAAAGAATTCAACTTTTGCCAGACACAATCGTTTTGGAAAAAACCACTTCTAGAATGCAGCTGATGGACACAGTCGTTTTTAGTAATATTACTTCATGTCCTGACAGTAGTTTAACTTCCATTTTTCACTAGTGAAATGACAACCTTCTCTTCATTAAGGAAATTATCCCTGACTTTCATGCGATTAGAAATTACCTACAAAATATTGCAATGCAAGTAGTCAAGAGATCAATTTCAATATGTCAGGATTATTTTTTAGTTCAAGAGTCCATCCAAGGCATAAGAAAATGTTAGCTAAAATCCTAAAACATTACCTCTCTTAATCTAGAAGAAAAATATTTGGGAACACCAGTTGATATCTGTTTATGGGTGAAAACTATTTCTGCTGGTTTTGGTAATTTAGAGTGTGTGGATGAGAAATGAATCTAAACCCTAAACAAATGCACTACATGGGAGTGCTTTTGATTCGAGAGATCAATCTGTACAATTCTGGCCTATACCAAGAAATGGTCGTTCCAGACTTGCTTCGGTCACAAAGTGAAGGAGATGGAGTTGATCTTAGGGAGGGAAGAGAAGAAGGTGTTGAGATTGTGGAGGTGTTGGTTGTTTATGACTTGTATCAGAATACCGAACTGGCTTGCAATAATGTAAGCAATCAGCTCTAGGTGTTTGAATACTGATGGTTATTTTCAATGGTGTTGTAGTAAGATGATTTGTTCAATCAGACTTGTTGATAATTTGTTTTAAAACTTCATAACAAAAATAAGAAAAATATATACAAAAATCATGACGGGATGAAGAGATGACTGGGACTTGGGATTCCACCAATCATCACATTCATGCAGTTCAACTATTATTTCCGGACAATTAAAGCTCATAAAATAACAAACATCGACTCTAAATCTTTTCCAAGGTAGATTTTATAGAGAATTATATGTAAATCACAAGCATGACGCATCAAAAGTACCTAAGACTAAGCATGCGACATCAAACGAAATCACAAATAATCAAGAAAAATCATAAATCAATTATAATATTGCAAATAGTCATAAAGGAATTAAATATAATTACACATGGGTGAAAAACAGCTTCCTCCGTCGTCCCAATGATGGGTTCTAGCTCCACATGGTGAAAACACTCTCAAAGGAATTCTTTATTGCTCAAAAAGGTGTTTGCAAGGAGAAAAGGTATAAAGCAGTGTGTTTGTAACAGTTATAATTGTTACAGAACTCACTGTTACAAAGAAACACTAACAGACTGTTGGGAACTGGACTAAGTGTTACATAAATTGTTACAAAGATATAAAATTTGAAAGTAAAAGCAACGGTTTCTGCGACTGTCTATATGTGCTGTTTCGTGTTCTTCCTCTTCTTATTCGTTGCAACAATGGTGATTGTCTGCAACTCGATTCTAAGCCTCTGTTCAATCCCCCAAACTCTCCATCCCCCTCTCTGCTACTCCAACCTCTTATTTATACTCAACATGTCCAAGAATAACACCTCATTACTTACGAAAATCTTTCCATCATTCGGCAGTAAATAAAAATAATTCGGGATAATATTCTTTCCATTCTTGCCTTCTCATACGTTATATTGATGCAGACACACTCCAATACACTCTGTTACACGTCCAAGGGTGAGCCAACATGCTGTAGACACGCTCTAACTTTCCGAAACAACTCCAACAGAATCCCGTGTGTCTCTCAAATTCTGTTTAACTTCATTCCCACGCACACAACCCAACTTTAGCGATTCTAACACACACACCAATCTTGTTTAGTCAAAACAGGATATTCACAACTAACTCCATCGATTGAATCTCCTTTAAACTCGCAAAAATCTTTACTGCAAATTCTCGGGTTTTCAAAAACTAGTTTCCCGCCAAAAAATGAATTCAAACGAAGAAAAAAAGGGTTGCCCCTTATCCAGCTGCTTGGGTGTGAATATCATGTGGGTGCCCCTTATCAGTTGAGGTGCCCCTTATCCAAAGTAGTTGCAGGAAATCCTACACTACACCCCTCATATGATTTCATTGTTACTCAACTCATTTTTAGATTTACACTCTTAATTTTATTGATCAACCTTTGAATGTTCTTACAAGAAAAGATAAAGGAATCAAGAATGACCTCTTCTCTAGACTTTCTCTCTCCTATTTACTTGCTTCTTACTCAAAAGTATCTCTCTCTTTTCTTTACAACTTGAACGACTATTTATAGGGAAATACATAGTGGATGACAGCTAATATGTCCTTTATTTTCGGATATGGCTTGTGACATTCTCGCAATCTTACAAATGTTAATCTCGCAAACTATCTAATTTTCGCAGGATCATCACATCTTTCTCATGATTTTAGCTGACGTCGTTTATTATATCATTTCTAAAATTGTTCTACGACGCTGTTGTGTTGTGTTGTTGATAATTTCGCTGAAATATTGTCGTTGCGAGATTCTGATCCTACATCTTGCCTCTTCTCATATCTTCTCTGCAAAGTAGAGAATGATGTGAGAAACGCCGCAGCTGTTCATTTCTTCATATTCTGCATTTATCACACGTATTCTTTCTTCCATCCGTTTCTTGACACGTCTTCTGTAACCGCTGCTTTTCAACCGCTCAAGTCTTTTCGTCTTAATGGTGTTTATTTCTTCGAGTAACAAATCTCCTTTATATACTCTTTTTACTCTTCTTTCCACTTTCTTTTTACTTTCTCTTTTCTTTTTATTTTCTCATCTCTGCAACTCTGTTATTCTTCTGCAAGTTCTGCTACTGTAATTTTCCCACCTTCAATCTTCTTATTCTTCATTCATTCCCATATTCTATATTCAAATATGCCTCCAAGTGGTCATAGACATGAGCAGAATTTAAAAGATGTCCAAAAAGACCTTGCTAAAAAAGGTTTCACACTTTCTACCATTCCTGGTGAAAGTGCCAAGTCAATTCTTTCTGTCAAACTTTTCTCTGATCAATATTGTGATGATCAATCAATCATAATTTCGCTAGGTCAGATTCTCGCAGGTCTCCCCATTCCTCTTTATGATCCAGATATTCCTCTATTCTATGAAATTCTCGCTCACTCGGGATTTTCGTGAGCTATATTCCAACTGAGTGGGGACTGCATCTGTCTAATGCTAGAGTTCGCTAACCGTGGTGCTGGTAAAGGATCTCTATATTCCAAAGAACTAAGGGATCTTAAATTCGCAGACCTAGAGATAATTGCTGAGAAATACACAGTAGCGAGTTTCTTTGAGAACTATGAACTGATCTCCATGAAGAAAGAGAATACTCGCTGGGGTATTCGCTTAAAAAGGAAAGATAACATTGATGAAGTTAAAATTCTCATGCAAGACATTGACTGGCATTCTGGTAAGAACACAACTCCTCGCCAATCCAAAAATGATAAATAGTGTGTTTTTCCTTTAATGCTAAAAGGACCTTACATTGCTGGGTCAAATGTTCTTCTTGCGAATCTCGCTGCTTATCAACCTTGGGTTTTCTCTTGGCCCGAGAAGGAGAAAGAGGTATGTTTCTTCCCGTTTAGCTCACTTTATATTTCTTTATTTGTCTTTATTATTTTGTTCGCTAACTCTTGCGACATTCTGCAGATCCAAAAACTGAAAGATAGTTATAGCAGGACTGGGAAAGCTAGTACTATGTTATCTCTTCGCTCATACACAGATGAGGTAAGAAATTTTCTCTTATGATTTTAAACAATATACTGTTGCTTCCATTTCTTATTTCTATCTGTGTGTGAAGATTATTGCTGAAATAGAAGAACTTGCTGATGTTGCGAAGACTGGTGATAAAGGAAAAGGTGCTCTTCGCAGAGAAAAATCAACTGCTCCTCCTTCAAAGAAAAGGAAAGTCCGTTCTTCTTCTCCTTCAAATATTCCTCCTCATGAAAATTCCGAAAGTGACAAGGATGATGAGGACAATGATGATCTTGCCGCAAATGAAGATTTTCCACCTGAATCTTCTATGGCTAAGCTCTCTGGCCTCTTTTCTGATTCTCTGCAAGCGCTAATACCTGCAAATCTCTCGCTACAATTTGCGATGTCCCTTTGTTGGATGGTGATGGTTCTCTTCGTGGAATTTCTATATCAGTGACTCCCGACTTCTTGCATTCCCTCAATAGTCTGGTATACTTTTATCCTTTTATTTCTTCATTGCCATAACTCAAAATTTCTTTCTATATTAATATTTTTTATATTTTCTCGCAGGCTGGAAAAGCTTCTTTCGCTGTTTCCTCGGATCTAGAGAGGAGACGCCAAAATCTTGAAAAGAAGAATCTTCAATTTCGCACAAAGAATGAAGAATTGGAAGCTGAAGTTAAAGGTCTTCGCGAGAAAAATAGACAACTAGAAATTGATTCTTCTTCGTATAAGAACAAAATCTCTAGTCTTCAACAAGCTAATAATCAGGTTTACGGTATATTATTTTTCTCTTTTCCCTTCATTCATTCATCCTGTTGTTTTATCTTATTTAAATGATCCTTTTTGCAGACATTTATGGTCTTTCTGATGAAGCTACCCTTCTTCGTTCATTTCCTAATGCCTTGGATAATGATACCCTTCTTGAGCGTCTTAACAATTCCTTAAATAGTTTCTCAAATGATAGATTTTCATCTCTTTCTCTAAATGAGCTTAGATCTAAATTTTTCCTCTTAGAAATTGACCGTAGATCTAGTTTAGGCTTAGCCAACAGATTTAAGCGTCTCTTTCTTGATTCTAAAGAGAAAACCAATGAGTTAAGAACCAAAATTAGCGGTCTCATAGATGATAAGGATCGCATCTCTGATCAAGGTGCTAAGGCTTTGGCGAAATTCCAAGAGACTCTTCTTGAATTTCAACTTGAACGAGATGAAGCTAGCCGAAAGAACATCAAACTCTGCGAAAGAGAAAATCAAATTCGTTCTCGTCTTCTTATAAGTAATGAGGATGAATTTGTTTGGGCTGCTAAAATCTTAGATGATGCCAGAAAAGATTTAGGTGTAAATGTTAGTCTCCAAGTTGAGCATACAACCTTGATTAGAGATATGATTTCTGACAGAGAAGGTTACTAACTGCTCTTCTTTACTAATCTTTTGCTTCTTATGAATTTTCATCAAGTTAATAGTTGATTGTATTTTGCTCGCAGATTCTGAAAGTAGATATCGTGAAAAGATTGAGGAACTCGAAGCTAAAAAGGAGGAGCTCGCAAAGAATCTTTCTTCTCGCAACGACAAGTATTCTAGATTAAAGAATCAAATCAAGATCACTGTTGCAAATTTTAAGAATGATGCAACGCATTTTCGCAATCAAACTATCCAAATGGTTTGTGACGATCATAATAACCCTCATTCTGATTATCCTTGTCTCTTGGAAGAGATCCCACAGAATACTCCCAGTCTGATTATTTCTGATAGCGAAGCTGATGATGAAGAATCTGATGGTGATGAAGGTTTTGATGGTGATGAAGATTCTGACGCAGACGAAGAAGGGAACAAGTCTGGTGAAGATAATGAAGGATCAACTAAGAAGTAGTCTTTGTTTCTTTCTTTGATTCTCTGTAATACTTGTACTTTTATTCCTTCTTTCTGTATATTTGTGTTTCTTTCATTTTGACCTGCATTCATTAGAACAATTCTTCCTTGAAACACATTTAATCAATATAATCATTAATTTTTGAATCTTTGTGTAAATATATCATATGGAAACAAATGACATTTTCTAATTTCATTCATTCCCATACTTGCCTCTGTTATTTGTATCTAAATGAGAGATTTTATAAATTTTTCTTATTTTATGCCTCAATTTCGCAGTTAATTATGTATAACTTCGCAATCTTATGCGAAGTGAATTTTGATTCTTTTCAAAATCTCATTCCTGTGTGGTCTTATTTTGCCTTTCTAATTAAAGGTCTTATTATGCCACCTCTTATCATTGCGACAAAATCGCAGGACATCCTTGCACTTTCATGCAAAAACCCATTGATCTTGCCTTAACTTTTTCTTTTGTATTGTGTCCTCTTCAGGAATGTTGCGACAATATGACAGGCCTAAATATTCTTGCGAAAATAAAGCCCCATGACATTGCCGTCTTGCGATTTCGCGAAAACCCATTGATCTCGTCTTATCTTTTTCTTTTGTATTATTGCCTCTTCAGGATTGTTGCACAAATATGACAAGACTTAATACCCTTGCGAATAAAAAGCCTCATGACATTTGAGTCTTAAGACACTTATCAGCTCCCTAATGGAGGGTGCCGCCCTTATCTCCCCCCTGGTTGCCCCTTCAAGGAGGCGTACTTCTACCATACAAGGTTACCTCCTCCCATCCAGTCTTAAAAACAACCAGTTGTTTTTGCAGCCTCTTATCCCTTCTACCTATAGGGCTTATGGTTACGAGACTGCACCCTAAGTGGGGTTTTCTTCAGGCCGAGTGCAGTATAAGTCAAGACTTGTCAAGAATGGAAAAGTACACTTCAAACGTCCCTGGCACTCTTGACTCAACCGTGTACCTCGGTGCCTTGATCAGATCTGCACTCCTTGGGAGAGTCCTTATTACCTTAGTCACCTAACCTAAGTCATATGCTTAAGATGAGAATCCAAGGTGCCTCTCCCTGATGGGCTTTATTGACCCCAAATCTCCATGACTCAGGTTCCGGTGGCGATGTAGCCTTTCCCCGAGCCATGCAACATGTACCCCCTTATATGACGTACTTTAGGTCTTACATTTGCCTCTTGCGAAATTGCATTCGCGAACTAGGGTGTACGCCATAAAGGTTTGCCCCTTTCTCTTTTGTCATTTTTCTCTGATTGTCTTCTGTAAAATTCATTATCTCTGCGAGAGTCTCGCACATCATCATATTGTATTTGGATTTCGCAATCTCAATTTTGTCATTCAATAAAATGTATTTTTGAGAATTTTACTTGTTGCGAGAGTGTCGCAACAACTTAATCATTCATACATTTCTTGTATTTATTACCTTTGCCATCCTCTGCTTCTTTATTATTTTCTGCTACTGCTTCCTTGGTAGTGGTATGTTCATAATTTTTATTCAGAGCTAGCATTAGTTTCACAACATCTTTTCTTCTTTTCTTTCGATTGCATCCACCATCAACCTCTCACTTCTATGTGTATCTTTGGTTTTGTGTCACCAGTTTTCCTTCTTGTTTGCTCTTCCTTCGCAAGATTCTATCTCAGTTTCGTAACAGCTCTTTCCTTCAATCCAATCTCCCTTTATGATTCCTACACCACTGGGGGTGAGGTAATTTGATGCATTGGTGGAAAGTTGAAGCTACACCTAGAATCCCATGTAACCAAGGTCGACCAATTAACACATTGTAGGGTGATTCTACGTCAACGACACAAAATAAGATTTCGGAAGATATTCCCTTCAATGGAATTCACATAGTAACCTCTCCTTTAGGCTTGTTAGCAGTACCATTAAAACCATATATCTTATATGTTGATGGTATAAGATCATCATCTCTTCCTCCCATAGTTTTATAAGTATGATAAAATAAGATGTTCACAGAGCTTCAAGTATCGATTAGAATTCTATTTATTGCCCATGAATCTTCAACTTCATCATCCTCATCTTCTTTCGGTTTTGGATTAATTTCTAATTTTACTACCAATGGATTATCATGTACCTCTTCACCTTCGGGGATTTCTTCTGCGGTAAAAGAAATGATCTGTTTCTGCCATTCCTCTAGTGGTGAGATTTTCGCGATATTCATAACTTCTCTTCCATCATTATCTCTTGCGAACACTCTACTTAAAACATTGTCATGAAAATCTTCAATTATCTTGTGCGAATGTACGATAGAGTGACAGAATAGATTCTTTGCTTTTGCACCAACTTCTATGAAGAATGTTTCCTTCTTTTTCACCGTGTTTACTCTGTGATGCTCTGGTGGTGGTGGTGGCAATGGTTGAGATTATGGGGGCCCTACCAAAAAGTGGTTTAGTTTTCCTTGATCTATCATTCTCAGAATAATTCTTTTTACATTTCTGCAATCATTTGTTGTATGTCCATGAAAATTATGATCAGAACAGAACTCATGACTTCTGTGGTTTGAAGGTGGTTCCGTTCCCATGTTCCATGGTGTTGGTATATTCTCCATCAAAATTATAGCTTCCCATATTTTCTCCACACTTGCATTTAGAGGCGGCATCTTGATTTCTTCCCATACAACCTTGTAACCTCCTTGTCCTCTATTATTATTTTGTCTTTCACCTCCATAAGTTTCTTGTGGTTGATCGAGTCTTTGAATCTTGTTATTTCCACCACGATTGTATAAATTTCTTTCTCTTTCATACTCCTCTTGATCTCGGCTTCCCATAGCCACCAGTTTCTGTTGATTGTTACCCGTCACCTTCTTCTGTTGTACTTGTGAAGTATTCGCTACTGTGTTTATTAGCTTGGGTAATAAGCTTGCATTCTCTGTTTGTGAGTTGGTGTTCGCAACTGGATATGATTCCATTTAATTTTGCCTTTCCTCTAGAGCAATGTATTCTTCTTGAAGTTCTCGCAATTCAGTCATTATGATCGTATTCTTGACTCTAAAAATTTGGACATACAATAGGTTTGTTGCAAACATAGCATTGATAACTGATAATATAAGATATCTCTCATCTACACGGCCAGCCATTTCGCTACACATTGTTCTCCATCTTTTAGTCAGGTGTTTCAAACTTTCACCAATCCTCTGGTTTAATCCAAACACATCTTCTATACCAGGTCGCGAAGAATTATTACTTATATATGCCCCTAGGAATGTAGTCTTCAAATGATTGAAGGATGTTATTGTATTCTTTGGTAGACCTTCAAACCATTTTAACGCCTCTCCTGTTAAGATGGATGCGAAATATTTGCACAATACGACATCATGATTTTCCCATTGCAACATGCACCTCACATAGGCTTTAATGTGTTGAATTGCACAAGTTGTTCCATCAAAAATGCTGGTTAATGCGGGCAAATTGCATTTCGGTGGTATTCCTCCTAATTGTACTTCCCTTGTAAATGGAGTTTTCGCAGCTTCTTCTATTGCTTCATCCAATTGTCTTCTGCCTACTTCTCCTCTATTATTTAGCATTCCTCTAATTTCTTCTAATTCTTTAAGGATTTGTTTATTTACACCTGAATTTTGATCCATTGGTCTTTTTAATTTCGCCTCTCTTCTTCTGCGTTCATGTCTTTCTTCTCTCGCGAAATTTTGCATTTCTTCTTCATTATTCTCATCTCGTCTTCTTCTGCGAGTTTGTTCTTCATCTCTATCTTGAATTCGCAAATGATTATGTCTCTCATTTCCCCTTCATGATTTTGTTCATTCCTTATTAATTCCATTCGCTGCCTTTCATCCATTCTCTTTATTCTATTGTAATCTTCATTGATATTACCGTTATTCCGGTTTTGTGTACGCCTTCTTTCTTGATTGTCGTGATTGTTCTGGCGAATTGTCTCCTGAAGCTCTTGTTCTTCCATTTCCGCTCTCAATCTTTCACGTTCGCAAATTAAACGCGCTTGTTCAGCATAATGTCTTTCAATTTCTTCTTCAATCGTTTGTTGATTTCTTTGAGTTTCTCTTTCATGTAAAATTCTTCTTCCTTCCTCTCGATTTCCTTCGCCATCTTGATCATTTCGTCCCTGACATTGTCCATTCTCTTGATTTCTATCATTTTGCCTATCATCAAAAGTTTCATTTTATGGAACGCAACGATCATCAGCTCTTTCTCTATTTTCGTGGTTTTCTTCATTAGGATTTGATATTTCTTCTTGAATATTGTTTCCAGCATTGATTGTGGGTGAGTTTCTCCTCATTTCTCTTCTAGTCGATATTGAATATGATTTTGTAATGCTTCTCGATCTTCTATTCTGTAGTCTCATATTTTCCATCCTCAATTCGTCATTTTGCCTTGTTAGATTTGCACGTTCTTCTGCCTCATCTCTTCTTTCTTCATGTATTCTTCGTCTCAACGTTTCTAATGCTCCAATTTCTTCATCTCCATGAGTTATTCCTTCATATGCTTCTTGATTTCTCTCTGCATGTCTATAGTTTCTGGTTTGTTGCTCTTCGTCTACTTCTTCTGCCGAATTTGATTGCCAAGTGTGTATACTCACCCTATCATAATATGTATTCCTCCCTTGTACTAGTGTTTGTTGAATTGGTGGTTGAATTTTATTTTCTCCATTCTAGTAGATTCTCCCATTTCACTTCTTTCTCTTCCAGCAATTCTCTTGCTTCTTCTAACAGTGGTTGGTTGTTCTGATGTATTTCTTCTCCTAGCCATTTCTTCAATGTTAACGGATTGCAAGAAATTATGTAAAATTCTTAATCAATCACTCCGAATCTTTACAAATCTCAATATTAATCTTCAATTTTTTCTAGAATAATCTTCGATGCGTCCCTGTTTCTAGCGTCATTATGTAGTTGCAGGAGATCCTACACTACACCCCTCATATGATTTCATTGTTACTCAAATCATTTTTAGATTTACACTCTTAATTTTATTGATCAATCTTTGAATGTTCTTACAAGAAAAGATAAAGGAATCAAGAATGACCTCTGTTCTAGACTTTCTCTCTCCTATTTACTTGTTTCTTACTCAAAAAGATCCCTCTCTCTTTTCTTTACAACTTGAACGACTATTTATAGGGAAATACATAGTGGATGACAGCTAATCTGTCCTTTATTTTCGGATATGGCTTGCGACATTCTCGCAATCTTACAAATGTTAATCTCGCAAACTCTCTAATTTTCGCAGGATCATCACATCTTTCTCATGATTTTAGCTGACGTCGTTTATTATATCATTTCTGAAATTGTGCTGCGACGTTGTTGTGTTTTGTTGTTGATAATTTCGCTGAAATATTGTCGTTGCGAGATTCTGATCCTACAGGGTCCGAATAGCAAATTTCCTCTGAGGGTCCAAATAGCAATTTTTGAGCAACTTTTTCCACACAAGTTTATTTCTACAAAAATACCTACAAACACATAAAACACCATAATAAGTACAAAAATCGAGTTCTAACAATACAAACATTGAGGACAATTTCAGATACAAAAATGTGTCTATCAAATACCCCCAAACTTATTATTTGCTAGTCCTCGAGCAAATCTAATCAAGAAAATAAAATTACTACACTTAGCACGTGCAGCAAGCCGTTAAACCGCTAGGTGGCCCTAGCGGCGGAGTGTTGTCTCCGGAGGGTTTACCAGAGGTGTACCCACAAAACCATGACTTCTAATTGGTCACAAGTATCCAAAGAGCTATGAGAACATACATATTCTCAACCTATCTCCACGTAACTAGAATTGCCAGAGAAATTAAAGGTGCCAGCTCTAAAGCTGACTAAAGAAAAGGGGAGACACATCCGCAACACTGCTAGATAAAGAGATATCCGCTACACAGCTAGATAAACATTGTAAGATACATCCGCTTTACAGCTGGATAAGATTATGAGAGAGATAAAGATGAGAGGGACATCTGCTACACAGCTGGACTAATTACGTGTGATGAGTTGAACCAGTGCTAGAAAGATCTTGTGCCAGATGGAAAGCGGATTAACAAAGCAACCAATATGCATCTTTCTTCGACTCTCTCATAATGCTCAGTAGAAACAACGTCTTCTTCGGCTTCAACTGTTGATGATAAACTCTCGAACCTTGACAATTTAACTTTTCTCCTTAATTTCTTGCTTGAAACTTCCTTATAGATTTCTACTTCCCTATGGCCTTATTGAAGAAAAACCTAATTATAGAACAAAAAGAATGTAATGATGACTTTTCTTTCTTTTCTTTTTTTCTTTTTTTCATTTTTTTTTGAACAAAAAAAACGAGACAAAATTTACATGGACATGAGAGAATGACTTTATATCTTGGATCTTCTCACTTGTAATGTCTTGCTAACATGAATTCCAACAACTTATATCATTTGCTCTTATAACTTCTTGTAACTAAGTCTTCAACTTTGATTTTTGAATTATTATTTTCTATTGTTGCTTCTAAACCTTAAACGTCTTCAAATTTCTTCATAGATTTTGATGTCGCTCCGCTTGTTGATGATGATAAGTTTCTACTGAGAGAGAGTCGTATTCCAGTAACTAAGACTACATTGTGAGGTTGCTTTGTCTTTCTGGAATTTCCTGACCTACTCGCCTTTCCATCATGGATGGTTAGGTCTATCACGGTTACCCTCTAAAAGGAACAAGTTCTCTCCAAAATTTTAAAGATCTCAATGTCTTTTTCTCTAATGTCTCAAAAGATTGTTATCTCTAGCATTCCAATTTCTATCTTTTCGGTGAGAAATAGTATGTAAACTTATCTAACCGGATACTATGTGACGCTAGAAGTTTCATAAATGCGACTAAAAAGTTGTTCCTCACCCCCAAACTTAAATCTAACATTGTCCTCAATGTTCTAAAGATAAAATTAAAAGCATGAACAAGGAGAAACTGTTACCACTTGAAGCAAAAGAGTTCAGGAAAGATATTACCGTGTTGCATGAGCATGGGTTACCTCCTAAGAAGTGCTAAGTTTAAAGTCTTCAGCCAGACTAAGAAAGGATTAGTTACCTTATAGAATCATAAAGTAATAGCCGGAATAACTGCGGATCACCAAAACCAAATAAGGCTATCACAAGTAAAAGGAAACTGCAACATGCCAAGAAAATTAACGAATAAAGCACACCCTTGTCTAGTTTCCTGTTTAATACAACTACATTTAGCTGTGGTTCAGGTTCAGGTTCTATAACTGGGTCTAGATAAAATATTTTCGTGGACTGCATTTCCTCGTAGCTAAGATCCGATTCAGGTATTAGAGTCTGGAAAAACTCAAGTAAAAACTTAGAAGAAAATAATAACCTGACTAATTGGGGATCCTCTAAGTCAATCATATTTGAATCACACAGCTGACCACAATGAGATGGTGGTCTTCCTTAAGCAAATATGTCGACCCTATTCTCCTAAAGTAATTAAGGTTAGTCTCAAAACTTAATAACCGACACATCTGAAAATCATAAGTTCCCACAATTGGAAGGAAAGTTTTTGGTGGGAAAACAAAGTCAATCTTGGTATTCATAGCCTGGGTTAACCACATCAACCATAGGATGGGTTTCTAACAACTGAGCTTCTTTCTGGACATCATTAGGTTCGGGAAAACGTGTATGAAGATAATATTGTAAGATGGTTGAGGCACAAATGTCAATTCCTACACGAGGGAACTTTCTAAGAGTTAAAGCACAGGGAGAATGATAATCACCCCCAAACTTAGAGTTTTCTGTGTCTCTAGAAAGACTAGTCACAACTTCCCTAATTTCTTGGTCATCAGATCCCTGAAAATAGTCAATTGATTCTTCTAAGTCTGGTTCATCCTCACTCATCTCTACGGGTTCATTTTCTTTGTCTAACACTATTGTTTTTAAATCGCTAGACTCAAAATAAACTCGTTCCTCTAAACCTTCGTTGGCTTCGTGAAAAGGAAATACTGCATTGTCTAAAACGGGGATATTTTTAGTCAAATCCTCGTCCTTTTGAATAGGTGAATAATTATTAAAATTATTTGGATTTGTACTAGAATTAACATTATCATTATAAAGCTCATTGGGAGTAACAGATTCCTTATCACTATGCCTAAATATTACAGATTCTTCATCAATACTATCCTCATTACAATCATCGTCATAATAAAATGAAAATGATCGAACCTCATCTAAACAAGTAGTGTTACCAATTCTAACCTCTTTATCTTGATTATGTGAATAACTATTTTCATTCTCAAGGGTATTATTGGATACACTATATTGGCAATTCAAGTTATTTCGAGCAATACTTTCGTTCATCTCTAACTCAAGTCTAAGTGTCGACTCATCTATCCTCTCAAGGGTCTCTTCCAAAGAAAGATCCATTAGTGTTGGATCTAAGTTTTCAGTTAACCTATTGAGGATATCTTCTAAAGAGGATTCAGTCGTTGTTTTAGTTCTTTCGTCCATAACAACGTTATTCACCTCAAATAACTTACATGTCGATTAAGCTAACTTACATGTCGACTCAGCTAAACCCCTGAGGGACTCTTCTAAAGAAGGAATAGGAACAGATGGATCATAAAAAGGACTACTTTTCAAAAGTTTGATTGTATCCCCTAGAGACGAAGAACTAGTACTATAATCTTCTTGCTCGTATGACTGATGCACGTGTGGATAGTAATTGGGATCACCATGGTATGACCCATAACCTTCAAAAGGTTGGCGTTCCCAACCACTATTCACATTATGGTCATAAAAAGAATAATGTCCATATTGTTCAGTTGGATAATCATATTCATTCTGAAGGCTATTATAATACCAGTTTGGCATCCTAACTGCAAGGGAATTCTAAACAAGCACAAAGAAGGCTGACTCGACCACAACAAGCCTATTTTATCTAGCAAACAAAAAGCATGATGGCTCCCTTAGATTGTTTCTAGACCATCTTCTATTCTTTTGAAAAGAAATTCGTTACAATCTGAGCAAACCTTTCTGGAATCAATCCGAGTTAAAGTAAGTTGAATTGAGACGAGGGAAGCTGCATGGAGATTTGATACCCAAGGCCCCATCGGCGTTACAAGGAGGCGTATTCAACTCACAGAAACCATCATGAACTTCGAAGTATGCTCAATAGAGCAACCAATATTTTTCGAACGACTTTCCTATTAAGCTCGTTACCCTATCGGTCTCGTTCTAGTCCAAATTTTAAGGCTTAGGTTCGCGTAGGTTACGTTTTCCTAAGGCGGGCAAGAAGGAAACGGTGATGAAATCCGAGTCCTTATCTTGATTTGTCCAGGCCTTACCCTTTACTAGAAAATTAAATCCGATTTCAGGTCCTCAACATATATACATACAAAATCATCCAGTAAACCCGCTGACAGGGGATTCACGGCTATTTAGAATTCTTACCTCCCGTTCCAGACGGGGGATGAACCATTGAATTCGACTCGGGCCACCGACTCCGATGTCAGTGTACGAACCCGAGGGGCCGAGATAGTATCGTAACTGTTGTCCTTCCCTGTGCAGTTTATATTTAAACCAACCCTTCCTTAGGGTTTTAAAAATAAAGTCCAATGTTCAATGTCCGAAAAAAAAATGTCCAAAAATAAAAGATTACAAAAATAAAAACCTTAATTACAATTTCTAAAAAAATAAATAAAAATAAAATAATATACAAAATCTTCTTCTTCACTCCTTTTGGATTTCTCTTTTCTTTCCTTTTTGGGCTTTTCAACACTTTTTCTTTTTCTTTAGCTTAGCTCCAAATCTGAAAAGCAAACAAAAATACCAAAACGCGTAAAAAAGAATAAAGAAAATAAAACCTAAAAACAAATCTATAAACAAATCCGCGTCGGCGGCGCCAAAAATTGATGATTATTTTCAATGATGTTGTAGTAAGATGATTCGTTCACTCAGACTTGTTGATAATTTGTTTTAAAACTTCATAACAAAAATAAGGAAAATATATACAAAAATCATGATGGGATGAAGAGATGACTGGGACTCGGGATTCCACCAATCCTCACATTCATGCAGTTCAACTATTAATTCCGGACAATTAAAGCTCATAAAATAACAAACATCGACTCTAAATCTTTGCCAAGGTAGATTTTATAGAGAATTATATGTAAATCACAAGCATGACACATCAAAATTACCTAAGACTAAGCATGTGACATCAAACGAAATCACAAATAATCAAGAAAAATCATAAATCAATTATAATATTGCAAACAGTCATAAAGGAATTAAATAGAATTACCACATGGGTGAAAAACAGCTTCCTCCGTCGTCCCAGTGATGGGTTCTAGCTCCATATGGTGAAAACACTCTCAAAGGAATTCTTCATTGCTCAAAAAGGTGTTTGCAAGGAGAAAAGGTATAAAGCAGTGTGTTTGTAACAATTATAACTGTTACAGAACTCACTGTTACAAAGAAACACTAACAGACTGTTGCGAACTGGACTAAGTGTTACAAAAATTGTTACAAAGATATCAAATTTGAAAGTAAAAACAACGGTTTCTGCGACTGTCTATATGTGCTGTTTTGTGTTCTTCCTCTTCTTCTTCGTTGCAACAATGGTGATTGTCTGCAACTCGATTCTAAGCCTCTGTTCAATCCCCCAGACTCTCCATCCCCCCTCTCTGCTACTCCAACCTCTTATTTATACTCAACAGGTCCAAGAATAACACCTCATTACTGACGAAAATCTTTCCATCATTCGGCAGTAAATAAAAATAATTCGGGATAATATTCTTTTCATTCTTGCCTTCTCATACATTCTATTGATGCAGACACACTCCAATACACTCTGTTACACGTCCAATGGTGAGCCAACATGTTGTAGACACGCTCGAACTTTCCGAAAAAACTCCAACAGAATCCCGTGTGTCTCTCCAATTCTGTTTCACTTCATTCCCACGCACACAGCCCAACTTTTGCTATTCTAACACACACACCAATCCTGTTTAGTCAAAACAGGATATTCACAACTAACTCCATCGATTGAATCTCCTTCAAACTCGCAAAAATCTTTACTGGAAATTCTCGGGTTTCAAAAACTAGTTTCCCACCAAAAAATGAATTCAAACGAAGAAGATAGGGTTGCCCCTTATCCAGCTGCTTGGGTGTGAATATCATGTGGGTGCCCCTTATCAGTTGAGGTGCCCCTTATCCAAAGTAGGGGTCCGAATAGCAAATCTCTTCTAAGGGTCCAAATAGCACTTTTCGAGCAACTTTTTCCACACAAGTTTATTTCTCCAAAAATACCTACAAACACATAAAACACCATAATGAGTACAAAAATCGAGTTTTAACAATACAGACATTGAGGACAATTTCAGACACAAAAATGTGTCTATCAAATACGTTGTACCAACACTTGGTTTCTATCTTGTTTGTTGTTTTGGAAATAGGGAGGAGAACCTATTTATACAAGTCATTGTGCCTATCCCTCGTCTCTCGTGGGAAGTGGAGGAAGTGGAGTGATGGAGCAGTGGAGTCGTGTTAGTGTGTTACGATCAGGTATAAACCCACTTCTCCCATCATCACTAACCGTCCGTGTCTTCTTGACACGTTCTTGTGATGGCGCGTTGCACGCTGCACGCTGTAAACCGCCAGACCAATACCCCCAGTAAGTATCCCCCAGTTTGTGACATACTTGATGTCTCGATTGTGTGGATCGTGGGACCCACAGAAGATAGCATACAATGCTAGGTTAAATAACTAAGTTATTTGGGAAATCGATATTTATGAAATATCGTGTGTATTCTATGCATCGAATATATCCATCATGTATGAAGCATCACTGTTTTTAAAGATTAACGGAGTAAGTCACGATTAAGCGTCTTAAAATAGCATCACGTCTAACCATCTTCGAGTGATCGTTTGAAGGCTGCATGGGCGAGCCATGCTTTGACCGATCACTCTATGTGGAAGAGTGGCGAACGGTGATCATGGGGATGCTTCATTGGTCGTTTAACTCCTAGCCAGGGCTTCCCAACTAAGCTGGTAAACTTGGACGGACGAGATGATCTTATGACGCTCATCTACGACCGTTGATGAATTTTTAGGGTTTTGAAGAGGTGCGCAAGCATCACTCTTTAGCTTGGTCGAAACCAAGCATGGGAGGTGTTTTAGGCAGGACCGACCAGGCATGCGTGTAGACGGCTTGCCGGTTTACACGTCCATACCTCACTGTCACATGAAGATATGATCTAAGCCACTCAATTTGACAGGCAAAGAGGAGCGGCTGAGATTGATTTGCAACAGAAATCCCATGCCGCAAAGGATTTGGAAGCGCACGACATGCCACTTTTGGGCACGCTTTCGAGTCTGTCGAGTCCTAGTTTGTCTAGGTCGACCGGCTCCATGCAAAGGAGGGCCCACGGTGACCGTGTTGACATGTTTGGGACCTTTTAAGTCCATATATACACCATCCATCCAAGCTTGCGAAGATGGATGGTTGTGATCGAACTGCGATAGTTATGTAGTGTCGCAAACCCTAATTAGGGTTTTGGATCGGTCGTGAGCTGGCAACTTCAACCGATCGGTTTCATGAGTTGCGCTCCTCCCTTGGGGAGACTGATTTTGTGGGGCCCACATTGGGCCGACGGTGAGCATGTGTATGCTTACTCCCCGGTCATGGGCTTGATCTAAGCCATCCAACCATGCTTGCGAAGTTGGATGGTTGTGATCAATTTGGATTTCCAGGGTTTCTTAAAGCATCACGCCATCCATGTTTGGGAAATCATTTATTGCTCCATGGCTTGGCCGTGAGAGAACCGATCAGGTAGGTGGAAAGCGGGCCCGCCAATGTGCGTACCAACACTTCACCGATCGATCGCGGGGCGATCCAAGCCGTCCAACCGTGCTTGCGAAGTTGGACGGTCACGACCTCTCTGAGAATGTGTTTTGACAGTCCTGCGCATGTTAACCACTCCACACCTGCTCGACCATCCCTCTTCAGGGATGGCGTTTGGTGGATATTTGGGGGAAATGCATGCGTTCGACCAGCCAGGGCATAACCGGACCCGCTGGTGGTCACTGTGGTGGTATCCTGCTCCTGCTGAGGATCGTCTAGGCTGGTTAAATCATGCGGCCAACCTGCGTGGTCGTGATTATTTCTGAGACCGATACGGGCAGTCCAGATTTATACTCAATGGGTCTAGTATAACACACCGAGAGGAATGCTCAATCGGGCTAGTATAACACACCGGGAGACTTTGCTCAATCGGGCTAGTATAACACACCGAGAGATAGCCTGTACGGGTATTTCGTGCATGCCTTACTATTGACACTTGGATATTCATGTTACTCTGTTAGGAGCAACACTCAGTCGTCATGCCGCACCAATAGTGAGGGTTCCCGGGAACAACACAGGAAATACAAGGCTAATGAATCATTAATTAATAATGCTATAAATCCACAGAAAATCAGGAATGTTGCTACATTCTCCGTTCTGGGTGTACTTAATTCACAGGGATTGTTGCCACATGCTCCATTCTAGATGAATGAATAAAGTGAAGAAGTATTCATCACTCAAAATAGCTTTATCCTTTACATGATGTCAGCATATTAAACTTGGCTTTTACAATTTTAGCCTTAAATAAAAATCCACCATCAACATTAAGTCCCCTGCCTAGCACATAATGGTTACACTATTCTGGGGTAGGCATTAGATGGTGACAAATAAAGATAAAACTTATGAGACAAAGTTAGATATTACCAGGAGAGACAGGTCGTCCTGTCCTTGGAGCATGTCACGTTTAAGAGGCGTCCAGGCGAGCGTTCCCCTAGCATTGTGTCGGTCTTTCCTGCTTCGATCGACCTTGCTATGCCTGCTTCGGTCGAGATCATACTTCAGGCTTGCTCCGCTCAAATGTCGGTCTTGCCTGCTTCGACCGTCCTTGCTATGCCTGCTTCAGTCGAGCTTGCTTCGGTCAAGAGTCGGCCATGTTGCACCTGTTTGATAGGCATGTGGGCCCGCCTACTTCGCTCAACCGTGGGACTCATTATGTTCCTGCTTGATCGAACGTGGACTTGCTGTGCATGCTTCGGTTAAACGTGGGTCCACTGCGTGCCTGCTTCGGTCGAACTTGGGACCCACCGCGTGCTTGGTTTGCTCGTACGGTGGATGTGCTTGCTCGAGTGTCATCCTTGCTACTTCGACCAAACACCGGCCTTGCTGCCTTGACCAAACACTGGCCTTGTTGTCTGCTTCGCTCGAACGTGGGACCCACCGCGTGCTTTCTTTGCAGAGAGTGTTGAAGCAGCTTCTGGAGAGAGCAGGTCCCGGAGAGCGTTGAAACAGCTTCTGGAGCGAGCAGGTCCTGGAGAGCGTTCAAGCAGCTTCTGGAGTGAGCAGGTCCTGAAGAGCGTTGAAGCGGCTTCTGTTGGAGGGAGCGTTGAAGCGGCTTCTGTTGGAGAGAGTGTTGAAGCGGCCTCTTCTTCAATTTGGTTTCCCCTTGCGAATTACATGCTTCTTGATTGACCATTTCTCTTATGTTGAAGAAGTTCTTGGCTGACGGGCGAAGGAATTTCATGCTGAGCCTCAGTCCCCAAGCGTGGTCTACGTAGCTCCATCTTGTATGCCCGATGGGTCTTTTGTACGTAGTGGTCGTTGATATGGTGTATCCCTGGATGGTATCAATCGACGAGGGTTCTTGGCAGCAGCTATGATCAGAAGAGACTGGCAGGGAGAGACGTGGTGGAAACTTGCACGAACTTGGCACCCTCTTAAGTCCCAGGTGCAATCTCCTTTGGTAACGCAACTACTTCTTCCACGGGAGACAAATTCTGAAAGCGTCTCTCACTGATGTAGTTACTGTCGATCCAGATATGGAATATCTTGGACGTTGTTTCATTATTGTGGCAGTCGCGCATGTGGTACTAGAGTTAAAGTTGGCAATTTTGGACGCGCAGGATGTTTGTATCTCGGTGGATTTCCTCTTGTTGCTTCAGCGAAACTGGTTCTTTCTAGCAGGGCAGATGCTGTTGTATATGAGCATTCAATAGCTTCACGAAGTCCATAGGATGACCAAAAGCGCAGATTCCCCAACATAGCACGATATAGATGCAACATCGTTTGATAGAGTGATTCGCCCGGATCTTTCTCGACATGACGTGTAAACATCGTTATCTTCTTGAGGCTGCTCCCTTGAGGTATCGGCTCCAGTAGAAGATTGCCGTCACAGAGCGTTGATACGTTGCACCGACATTCTTTAAACCAAATGGCATTACAGTATAATAAAAATTTCCAAGAGGAGTTAGAAAAGCTGTCTTACTTGTGTCATGCTCGTACATTTTTATCTGATTGTACCCGCTACATCCATCCATGAAGAAGAACATGTCGTGTCCGCTGATGGAGTCTACTAACATGCAATGTTAGGTAGAGGAAAATCGTCTTTGGGGCAGCATTTGTTCAAGTCTTTGAAATCCACGCAACACCTGATTTTTCAGTCTTTCTTTTCACCGGGACCACATTAGCCAACCAGGTCGGGTGATGGATGAGCTTAATGAAGCCAGCAGCAAGAAACTTCTGAATCTCAGTCTTGATTTGCTCTTCTGACTGGTGTCTGAATTTCCTTGGAGATTGCTTGATCAGCTTGGCTCCAGGTATGACATGTATATGGTGGGTGACCAATTTTTCTGGACCGGGCATTTCTTCATACGTCCAAGCGAATATGTCCTGGTATTCTTTGAGAAGTTGTACAAGCTTCGTGCGTTCATCTGTACACAAGGTTGAGCTGGTGGAGATAGGCCTAGGAGATTCCTCATTCCCGATGTTAACGATTTTGAGCTCATCAGTTGTGGAGTTGGTGCCGTCTTGCAGCTGTGGTGGAGCATCCAGCATCTCTTCCTGTGGATCGTCGTTGTTGTAGCATTCCGTTGGGCGGGGAGACTAGGTAACAGTCTCTCTTGCTCATTGCTAACAGCGGCGTCTGTATACGGTTTTCTTTTTCTGGTCAGACTTTCCACAAAAGTTCGTTCCCTCTTAAAGTGAGTGTGGGTTGCGGCTTCACCGGATGAAGAAGAATGCCTTGTTAGCAAAGATGCATCGTGGGGCTTAGCCCTCAATGATGCGAGTCGGTCCTCCTCCTGAATTGACGCCCCACGTGGGGAGTGGGATGCAATGAACTTTGTATAATCCTTCTTGTGGAGATTCTATTGGTTCAAACAATTCCACTCCCATATCGGTGCATAGGGAGACAGCGATGCAGGGATACGAACGACTTCTTTATTCAGCATAGTCTTCAGACACTGGTGATATGTCGAAGGGACAATCCTACTGTCATGAAGCCACAGTCTCCCCAATATCATGTGGTAGTCTGGATCTTTTTCTATGACTTCGAATTTCACCTTTGACTGGACGAGCCCTATAGATAAATTTAGGTTGACACCCGTACGTGTTGCTTTAGTTTCCCTCGAAGTCTGTCATTGTAGTAGGCTTCCGTACGATCTTTTCTGGGCGAACCTTGGCTGTCCTGAGAGTCTTAAGAGTAATAACATTCGAAGACGCTCCTGTGTCGATAAGGGCCCTCTTGAACTCTGAATCCTTGATGCGTGCGGTAACATGTAGGGCACGATTGTGACCTTCCTCTGGTTGATTGCATCAAATGTCTCCGCCCGCTGATTCTTCGAGAGGTGTAAGAGTTCGCATAAGCCTTCCACTGAAGCCGATTCCTGATCCACCGGCCTCTAGTTCATAGTGAAACTATTGAATTGAGGAGGATCATTGTGAGGATCAGTCCCCAGTTTAGGAGTCTCGATGACAGGACCGCTCATATATGATGTTATCTTGATGAGGAGATCGAGTATGCCGCTCATCGCTTCTTTGATCAGGTCCATGTATGCCCGCGTCGCTGAAGTACCTTCTCCGGGTGCGTTGAATGCGTTCCTTGTTGGCTCCAGGGGATGTCGCGGCTCTTGTGGCAATCGATCAGTTAATGTCTTAAGAAAAGTGAGTACCTATTTATGAGTTGTAGCCATGTACGTTTGGGCCCTAGCGATAACTTCTTGTCTCTCCATCAAATCCACCATGGTAATAGGGGTTGTCCTCTTCTGTCTTCTCCAGCTCCTCGTCCCGATGGAGGAGTGGCAGTTTCTCTGGTGACGGCTGGAGGCGTTACACTTGAAGAGATGCCAGGGTTTGCGGCTGCTCTTCTCTGGTGATAGGAGGTGTCACGCCCAATGAAATATATCCTCTTGCTCCGCTGGTGCTGGTAGTAGAGGAATTAATTCTATGAGATACATTGATGGTATTGACTGGATGCACGGTGACACCACTGATTGGGATATTAACACCGAGAGTGTTGTCAGTGCTAGTCCCGTCAGGATTGGTTGTCGATCCAGACCTAAGATCCACCATTTTCGAAATCAGTAAAATTGAATTGGTATTGAAGGAATTGACTTCACAACCGAGAGATTAATCTCCCAATGTGGTCGTCAATTGTTTATGGGTGAAAACTATTTCTGCTGGTTTTGGTAATTTGGGGTGTGTGGATGAGAAATGAATCTAAACCCTAAACAAATGCACTGCACGGGAGTGCTTTTGATTCGAGAGATCAATCTGTACAATTCTGGCCTAAACCAAAAAATGGCCATTCCAGACTTGCTTCGGTCACAAAGTGAAGGAGATGGGGTTGATCTTAGGGAGGGACGCGAAGAAGGTGTTGAGATTGTGGAGGTGTTGGTTGTTTATGACTTGTATCAGAATACCGAACTGGCTTGCAATAATGTAAGCAATCATCTCTAGGTGTTTGAATACGTTGTATCAACACTTGGTTTCTGTCTTGTTTATTGTTTTGGAAATAGGGAGGAGACCCTATTTATACAAGTCATTGAGCCTATCCCTCGTCTCTCGTGGGAAGTAGAGGAAGTGGAGTGATGGAGTAGTGGAGTCGTGTTAGTGTGTCACGATCAGGTATAAACCCACTTCTCCCATCATTACTAACCGTCCGTGTCTTCCTGACACGTTCTTGTGATGGCGCGTTGCACGCTGTAAACCGCCAGACTAATAAGGAAGGAATATTTCGGAAGCTGTATTCATTAACTGCCGCTTCCACTAACTCTTCCCACCAACTTAATGCACAAGTAAAGGAGATCCTTGCTAAATATCAGATTGTGTTGGCTGAGTTTCAAGAGATTTCTCCAAAACGTGAACAAGACCATAAGATCCAATTGTACCATGGACATGGTACTGTCTCCACCAGACCGTATCGTTATCCTTATTTCCATAAAGCTGAAATAGAGAAGTTGGTGAATGAGATGCTGTCTACCGGGGTTATATGCTTAAGCAACAGTTCATACTCATCACCAGTGATCTTGGTTAGGGAGCCCGATGGTTCTTGGCGGATGTGTGTCGACTATAAGGTTCTAAATCACATCAAAGTTAAGGATAAATTTCATATACCAGTGACTGGCGAGCTTTTGGATGAATTAAATGGCGCTCAATTTTTTACGAAATAAGATCCCATTGTACCATGGACATGGTACTGTCTCCACCAGACCATATCGTTATCCTTATTTCCAGAAAGCTGAAATAGAGAAGTTGGTGAATGAGATGTTTTCTACAGGGGTTATATGCTTAAGCAACAGTTCATACTCATCACCAGTGATCTTGGTTAAGAAGCCTGATGGTTCTTGGCGGATGTGTGTCGACTATAAGGCTCTAAATCACATCAAAGTTAAGGATAAATTTCATATACCAGTGACTGACGAGCTTTTGGATGAATTAAACGGCGCTCAATTTTTTACGAAATTAGATCTACATTCTGGTTATCGTCAAGTGAAGATGCATCCCAGTGACGTAGAAAAAACAGTGTTTAGAACTCACCATGGGCATTGCGATTTCTTGGTGACAAGAATTCTTTTGGTGATGCCTTGGTGGGTTCAATCGAACTATGCTCTAACAATTTCCCCCTTTGTCAATTTTAGTGACAAAACTCTTAATACATATGGATAAACAAATTACAAGAATTCATTATACATAAGCTTGATTCCAAAATTCAACAACACAATAACTTGCATATATTCAATTAATAAATGTTGTTGTTCACATCTGAATAACAAAGCTTATACTCCCCCTAAAGGTAAGATGGATAGATATTCAATCCTAACATCTTTGTCATTCCCCTTTTGTAGTCAAGATAACTGCAAAAATCACATAAGGTATGTTGTGTAGTTATTCTCCCCCTTAGTCAATGCTTTAATCTTTCGTTAGATATAACGTTTAAGCACATTTATCCTATCCTTGGTGATTGCAAATTACTTGTTTACTTCATATATTTCTCTCCCTTTTTGTCATAAAATGACAAATGTTCGAGCAAATAAAGGTTAAACCGAAAGGATTTTACAAATCTAAAATACTTGTACAACCTATAGTTGTTAAGAACGAAGGTTTCACATACCACTTTGGATAACCAATATTAAAACCGAAAATACAAGTAATTTATTTTTAATATGTTATCAAGAAAACAATTGCCCGAAGCAATTTTCCCTAATAGTTTAACAAAGTGACTAAGAAACTTAGTTTCCTTGTTAAACCGATCGTAAACATACAATCTCCTACTCCGATAAGACCAAAATAAAGATCAGAATTAACTTTATTTCTCTTATCAGGTTCTAATTATTCAGACAATAACTTAGACCTTTCACTTTAGACAAGACAAGTACTAGTTTAGTTAACTAGTATTTCTTGTCAAGGCATTCGATTAGACTTGAATAATCGAATCCTTTAATTTGATAAGTCTAACTAAGATCAGAATTAACTCAGTTTCTCTTATCCAGAATCAAATTGGACTAAACAAATGATCCCGTGTTTTGGTAAGCAATAAACAATACATACAAACCAAAATAAATCGACTTGCACAATTATTTTCTTAATCGGAAGCAATTGAAGCAAACATAAACTTTATAGCACCGCAATTGCACCGAAATTTTGTGAAGAAAAAACACTTGATACCAAATAAAAAAGAAGGTACCAAACAATAAGAAAAATAAATTGACACAGTTTTTCTTAACCGGAAATAATTGAATCACACACACACATCCATACACACATAATGGAATATATATCAATTGTACCGAAATTTTGTTAAGCAAAAGAAAAATATATGCAATATAAGCAGGCTTTTCTTAAACAAGAAAATGATTAACTAAAAAATTTGTTACCTCAGATTCCGCATCCTGTTCTCCCCAGAAATATCTATTATTAAGTGCAAGTTCAAGTTAGAACTCTCCTCCAGTATGTTTGTCATCCTCTCGCAAGAACAAAAGAACAACAACAAGAGCAACCTTTACCAAAGAAAGGTTGAATCGGTTTTAACTAATGTGTGCCAATAGAAAAAGTTGAAAACCCGAAACACATATGTTTATGATAAACAAAACTCATGTAAACACAAATTGACTCAACGCATTGTGACTTTTTACATATGAGTTTCAATCGGAACACCTTATGATCCTTTGATAAAGCCTACCAACATGGGCTAGAACTTAATCTCTCTAAATAAAAAATTCACACAAAACCATAAGGGTTCACATCATATGAGATCGAATATTAAGGTTATGAAAACCAAAATCAGACATCCCATAAACCGAAAACACATAGTAATAATATAAAACTCAAGCACATGCTATGTAATTGACTATCAGAAGAAAAATTATAAAATAATAATTTTATTCATAAATAATTGATAGTTTTATTCAAAAATAGACCTTATAAAATAATCGAAATAAATCAAATATTGATGTTTATTTTTCTTGGAATAAGTATTATAGCATATAACTTAATCCTTAGAAGTGCTTTGATTGTTTACTGAAGTTTCTTCAGCGTTCAAGTTCTTGAGTCTTCTCTTTTCTTTCAGATGATTGAGTCACCTCTTCAAGAGATTCACCTCCACAATCAACTTTAAAAGTTTTGACTCGAGCCACTTCTCAGTCTTTACAGAATTTTCCAATTGTTCTTGAGCAATTTTGAAATCTCTTATTAAAAAGAACATAAGCTCAAGTGATATTTGATTCCTCTTATGTTCCCTTGAGAATTAGCAATTAATCTCAGTAGGAAGACATGTTTCAAGCTTCTATAAATGTGAATGAATATCAATATTATTTTCACCCATCTTGAACCACAGACTAGAAGTAGAAAAAGAATCGATTCAAAAGATGTTTTTATATTTCAAATAGAACTTGGTTTCCAAGTTTTATAATACCTAATAGGGTATTTTATTTGAACAATTTTTTGTGAAAATATATATATTCGGAAATAAAATCAGGAAGAATTTTTCCGAAACATTATTGTCAAGAGAGTCCAAATATTCCTTGAACAATATTATCATTTTCTGAAGATCGAAAGTATTTTTTAATAAATAGAAAAAGTAATTCATAGCTAGAAAAATACTTTTAGATGTTCATGATATAGATATCTTGAGTATAGTATTATACTTTTCTCATATTCCAGTGCTCTTTTAAGAACTTCCAATTTATTTAAATCGAGCACAAAATTCGGAAATTCCGATCAGCAAACCTAGTTGTTGATGTGAGCACTTGATGGCTCATCTTTGCTTGTGGAATATGATCCACCAAGATATTTTCGGACATCTTCCCTTTTCAAAGTATTCTAAGCTTATTTCATTAAGTCACAACTTGAGCGATCTGATTCAACAGAAGGATCAGTTCGACGAACAAGATCATAAGTGTGACAAGAATTCTTTTGAGTCACGAATTGAGCAAAACTCTTATATCGACCCCAAAAATTCTTGGAATATGACAACATCTTTTGATGAGATTTTTTTTGAAAAAGCAGGGGTCTAACGACACCACCCAATATTTCGCTTAGCAATTTGTATGGACTAACTCCGAAACACTTTCTAGAGAATCAACTAGACAGTCAGACTCAATCTAGGTAAAAGTTTCTCAAGGAGTTAATTTCTCTCTCTTGTTTTGATTTACTAAAGCTAATAGAAATCAGCGAGTCCTAATCAAACATAAGGAATAACTTGGACGGTACCAAAGACCAATGTCCAAGGATCAATCACTGATAATCAACAACCAAAGGTTGGATTAATCTAATTGATGATCTAAATGCAAAACCTATATTATTTCAATTATAAAGATAAACAATATAATGCGAAAACTGAAATAACACAGACACCAGAAATTTTGTTAACGAGGAAACCGCAAATGCAGAAAATCCCGGGACCTAGTCCAGATTGAATACACACTGTATTAAGCCTCTACAGACACTAGCCTACTCCAAGCTAACTTCGGACTGGATTATAGTTGAACCCCAATCAGTCTCCCACTGATCCAAGGTACAGTTGTACTCCCTACGCCTCTGATCCCAGCAGGATACTGCGCACTTGATTCCCTTAGCTGATCTCACCCACAACTAAGAGTTGCTACGACCCAAAATCGCAGGCTTTAACAATAAACAAATCTGTCTCACACAGACAAGTCTATCAAAGGATCAATCTGTCTCCTACAGAAAAACCCTAAAGTTTTTGTTCCGTATTTTGATAATAATCAAGGCGAACAGGAACCAATTAATAATCCGGTCTTATATTCCCGAAGAACAGCCTAGATTAATCAATCACCTCACAACAATCTTAATCGTATGGTAGCGAAACAAGATGTTGCGGAATCACAAACGATGAGACGAAGATGTTTGTGATTACTTTTTATATCTTGCCTATCGTAGAAATCAAACAATCTTAATCCAATCAATATGATTGTATTGTTACGATAGAAGATGCAAGATCAGATCACACAACTACGATAAAAGCAGTATCGGTCTGGCTTCACAATCCCAATGAAGTCTTTAAGTCGTTAACCTGGTTTTAGAAGAAGAAAACCCAAGGTTAAAGGAGAAACGACTCTAGTACGCAAACTAGTATCACACGTAAGGTGTGGGGATTAGTTTTGCACAAAACTAGATGTCTCCTATATATAGCCTTTCAAATCAGGATTTTGCCTTAGTTACAAAGCAATCAATATTCGCCGTTAGATGAAAACCTGATTTAGATTCAAGCTAATATTTCTCAACCGTTAGATCGAAAACTTAGCTTGTCATACACA
This sequence comes from Papaver somniferum, assembly GCF_003573695.1. NCBI lineage: Eukaryota > Viridiplantae > Streptophyta > Magnoliopsida > Ranunculales > Papaveraceae > Papaver > Papaver somniferum. The sequence goes on from NC_039362.1 coordinate 8,718,124, forward strand.
ATTGACTGTACGCTTATAGGTTTGTTAACCGCACCCAAACGTGTACATTGTTGGTTCAACAATAGTATACCTAAAGAGGTTAACCATATGAGCGTTTCATACCAACCATGTTCTTCTTCACCATAACTAGTTCAATTGACTCAAATGAACTAGTTAAGAGAGTTGTTCAATTGCAAGGAAATCTTATGTAACTACACAAGAAACAATTGAAGCAAAGATGATTTGATTAATTCGAATCGGTTCATGAACCTTAACAACCACGGTTTTCAAATGCATTCCTTAGTCTTTTAAGATTAAGTTCAGAAATCATCTTTAGATATATAACCTTCTCAAGTTCGCAGACGAGGTTCGCGGACTTAAGACACCGGATAGAGTTTACAAACTCCAACAGAAATTCTCGGGTTCGAGAACTTCGATGGTTCGCGGACTGGGTTCGCGGACTTGGCTCACGAAAGTAGTTTTTCAACTCCAGCAGAAACTCTCGGGTTTGAGAACTTCAGCAGTTCGCGGACTTGGCACTTGCCATACTTCCGGTTCTCTTGATCAACAAAGTTCGAAAACTTCGGTTCAAGGAATCCATTGGTTATGTAATCTAAAGTCTTCAATCATTGAAACATTCTTAGAGGACGTTATATAGTTGTTACGCTATTTTTCGTCAAAGCAATTTTCAAGGTGATTGAAACATTCATGACTTTCGTCACTAGGTAAAGATAAACTTGGTCGAAGCGAAAAGCTTACCAACACATATTTCGAGATATAGATAGGCGAGGTATACTCGGCTCAAAATACCAAATGTGTATAATCTAGTCTATATATATATCATACGACTTTTGTCTCAAAGAGTAGGAGATAGAATAGATAGACTTTTGGATGAAAGATAAGTTCAAGTCTCCACATACCTTTTTGTTGAGAAGTTCCACCGATTCCTTGAGTAGATCTTCTACTTGTATGATGAATCGCCATGAAGTCCTCGAGCTCAACTACACTTACTATCCTAGTCCAAGACTTAGCTATAAGAGACTAGAAATCAAGACTTATAGTTTTGATCACTAACATTGACAAACATGCTTGAGATAACAACGCATGCGAGTTTGACCGAGCAGTGCTCTAATAATCTCCCCCTTTGTCAATTTTAATGAAAAAACTATCAATACATATGGAATACAAAAAAGATAATGAAACTTTAGTAGCTCCTATTCCACATGTCTGATCTTTAACATTCCTTGAAATCTTCATCACTTCCAAGTACTCCAATGATCCCAAAGGTTGTAAATTTAGCATCACCATTGTTAAAGATCCGTAGCTATAACAATGAGAAAGCACCGGTCTCGATCATTGTTATACAGTGTCATAGTATTATTACACAGTGCCAAAGTCCAATTGTATCACAACTTCAACAATAATATTATGGTGATATGTATCACTCCCCATTTGTTAATACTCCATCTCACATGAAAACCACTCCCCCTTACACAATGATCTGAAAACCATATGCATTTGTAGTGTGAACTACATATTAATTCTCCCCTTTTTTTTCAATAAAATTGGCAAAGGTACGAGAACAGGATCATAATGAAATTTCTGTAAGAGACATTTCATGACTGAGAGAAAGAAACACACATCATCTTATTTAGATACAATCATATAGCCGAAGCTAACAGCATTCATCAAGGAGTTTAAAGATACAAGATAACCCCTCTAAAATTCCACAGCCGCACACCCCTCAAGATATCACCATTAAGCACAAGTTCAAAAGAACTCTCCCCCATTTGATGTCATTCCCGAAAGAACAACAACGAGCGACCTTAATTTCAAGAGAAAAAAAGGATTTTTATTGGACACCAAAACCATGAGAATGATTTTTATATCCAAAATTCAATCAAATTATTCATAAGTAAACCCATGAATAATTCAATCGGAATACATAATCAAATTAAACACAAAAGTGATCAATTTGATTCATTGTGCTCAACATAAGTAAACTTACGGAGCAACGACTAAGATAACCATACAAGAGGGTGATTGGATTAATCGTTCATATACTCAACACAAGAGAACTTGTGGAGTAATAACTAAATAACCAAGAAGATGATTAATTTAGTTCTAAATGCTCAACATAACATACCTCACGGAACAACCAACAAAGCTAATCAAGAATAATCAACTTGGTTGTATCATGTTCAACATAAGATACATCACGGAGCCTCACGGTAATACAAAAAGGATGGATCAATGAAGATCAATACCGTGGAATACACAAGGATTCATTCTTTTGCACAAGCATATACAATAGCAATAATCCTTGGATACAAAAGATTTTAACCTATCTTCCGTCAAAGATTGACAATATAGGCTTAACTTTTGTATATGTCAAAAGTCCATGCATCCTTAAATCAATACATGAATATCGATCGTGAACGGCTTTACTTTTGACAAAATATGGGACAACATAGTTCACAGACGTAAACACAAATATCCCATAACAAGTTGCAATATAAAAATTCAAAAATATTGCAAAACATCATCCTCCAAATAGTTTTAGAATTTAAACCAAAAACCTAAAAACAAGAAGATGAAAAACAATAGCTATGTGTAGTCACAATCATCGCTATTCAAGGAACTAGTTATTATTCCTACTATACCAAAAAGAAGACATACTAGGCAACAATAGTAAATCAACAAGCTAAAGGAAAACAGACTCCAGTACACTTTCCGAACACGAACTAAGATCATATGGAAGGTTCAGGAACTTCACGAGTCATGGGGTCTTTGAGCTTATGAAAGACAGCATCCAGTGCACCCTTAGAGAGAGTATCATTGTTTGGACGATCTTTTGCCAGATTTACCTTTTTCAACTCAGATCTTACCAAACCAAGAAACTTCTTTACACCAACCAGTTGCAGAGCAACAAGAGAGGGATTAGTTGGAATCTTTTCCCCAATATCTGAGTAAGAATCAGGAGATTGAGGAAAATGACCTTTCAACTTTAACAAGGGTTCCTTTCTCTTTAACAAACTCAACATATATACCATTGTCAACGAAATCTTCAGGTAAATCCCACGAGCAAGAAGAAGACGCCATTGAAGAGAAACCTAGAGTGAAATATCTAACTCAATAAAAATGATATATAAATGATTTGAGAGAAACAAGGTTTACGAGACAGGTATATGAGATGAAACCCAAACTTGTATAAGTACCCGAACATGGATAACTTAAAAGCCCATAAAACTTGTAGTTCTTGAAACCAAGTTTGACAGCAAAAAAAAAAAAAAACAAGCAAAATATAAAAAGAAGAAATCAAAATACTCATGTAGAAGTTTATGACAGATCATCCATCTAAGAACGATAAGAAAATACTATATAATCAGAGTTACTTTACCAAGAGTGTACCTATTCAATTCTCACACAACTAGGATTTTCGGTGGGTGAGATATCAACATTGTGATTAATTTACACAAGTATGAGAGTTCAGCTCATTAAATGACCATCGTCTTTGGTTATCCTTCTTCCTTTGATTATCACTCAGTTCAGAACAATAATACATAGCTTGTTCAGCGTATCTGTCTAAAGCCTTCCTCTGAGGACTAAATCTAGGACCTCTTGAAATTGGTTCAAGGGGATCACAATAGATGGGAATCCATTTTCTAGATTTAGATTTAACAAAAACATTCTTATAAACACAGGGAACACTTTCATTAATAATACAAGAATTAAATTGTCTCGAATGTACTTGTGCCCTGTGATGATTTCTAGGAAGAACATCATGTTTATAAGGTTCTTGGTTTTCTGTGGGTATTCTATTCACTGCAATAGTCGACTGACTATTTGCTCCATTGACAGTGGATAGAAGCAAATTACGAAGTGTATAAATTTTTTTCTTTCTGGCAAAACAATGGACAACATAGTGATTTCCTTTTCCCCAGAAGGTACAGGTTCATGGAGAAGACGCAACAGTTGGTATCTGTTTTAACTATTCAGCCATGTGAGAAGATTGTAAGTTATATAAAATTTTCTCGACACAACCTTCTCTTGGAGGATATTTCTCCATGTACTGTATGTCAAGAGGAACAGTTGAAACATAAGAAATTTTCCTTAAGACAGAGTTTTCCTTTTCCAAGGTCATACACTGTTCATGGTCTAGTGAATGTGATGCATCTAGCTTTTCTTTCTCAACACGAAATCTGTCAAGATCAGATGAATGCGTTTTGATCGAATGTTTTTCTCTAATTGAGCCTTCTTTGACAATCTTTTCAAGATCACAAATCTTATCACGTTGTAGATTATTTACTTGAAGAAGTTTCTCAATATCCTTAGAGAATGACTCTATGATGTTATAGAGTACATGTTCACGATCAATAAACTTTTCAAATTCATCAATGAGTTGTTCATGATTCTGAAGATCAACAAACTCAATAGAATTTTTTGTAATTCTGGTGAGCTCCATTTCAGCTTTTGCGATTGTGTCCAATGTCTCATTGGAGGAAGAGTGGTCAACACAAGATGAAACAGTCTTCCTACCTCGGGATTCGGAAGAATCAACTAAGGAGTAATCCTTTGAGGTATTTCCGAGACACTTGACAGAGTTGAAAGCTTTAGGAGGCGTTTTGGTATGCGTAAGAGATTCTGTCAGACTCAGATTGCTACAACACAGACTTATAAGGTCTTGAACGTGTTTGCCTGCTCTGATACCAATTGAAAAAGCGGGGGTCTAACAACACCACCCAATATTTCGCTTAGCAATCTGTATGGACTAACTTCGAAACACTTTCTACAGAATCAAATAGACAGTCAGACTCAATCTAGGTAAAAGTATCTTAAGGAGTTAATATCTCTCTCTTGTTTTGATTTACTCAAGCTAATAGAAATCCGCGAGTCCTAATCAAACACAAGGAATAACTTGGATGGTACCAAAGACCAATGTCCAAGGATCAGTCAATGATAATGAACAACCAAAGGTTGGATTAATCTAATTGATGATCTAAACGCACAACTTGTATTATTTCAATTATAAAGATAAACAATATAATGCGGAAACTGAAATAACACAGACACCATAAATTTTGTTAACGAGGAAACTCCAAGCTAACTTCGGACTGGACTATAGTTGAACCCCAATCAGTCTTCCACTGATCCAAGGTATAGTTGTACTCCCTACGCCTCTGATCCCAGCAGGATACTGCGCACTTGATTCCCTTAGGTGATCTCACCCAAAATCGCAAGCTTTAACAATAAAAAAATCTGTCTCACACAGACAAGTCTATTCAAATGATCAATCTGCCTCCCACAGAAAAACCCTAAAGTTTTTGTTCCGTCTTTTGATAATAATCAAAGCGAACATGAACCAATTGATAATCCGGTCTTATATTCCCGAAGAACAGCCTAGATTAATCAATCACCTCACAACAATCTTAATCATATGGTAGCGAAACAATATGTTGCGGAATCACAAACGATGAGACGAAGATGTTTGTGATTACTTTTTATATCTTGCCTATCGTAGAAATCAAACAATCTCAAGCCATCAATATGATTGTACTGTTATGATAGAAGATGCAAGATCAGATCACACAACTACGATAAAATTAGTATCAGTCTGGCTTCACAATCCCAATGAAGTCTTTAAGTCGTTAACCTGGTTTTAGAAGAAGAAAACCCAAGGTTAAAGGAGAAACGACTCTTGTACGCAAACTAGTATCACACGTAAGGTGTGGGGATTATTTTTGCACAATACTAGATGTCTCATTTATATAGCATTTCAAATCATGGTTTTGCCTTAGTTACAAAGCAATCAATATTCACCGTTAGATAAAAACCTGATTTAGATTCAAGCTAATATTTCTCAACCGTTAGATCGAAAAATTATCTTGTCATACACAAATGACTGTATGCTTCTAGGTTTCTTAACCACACCCAAACGTGTAGATTGTTGGTTCAACAATAGTCTACCCAAAGAGGTTAACCATATGAGCGTTTCATACCAACCATGTTCTTCTTCACCATAAATGAACTAGTTAAGAGAGTTGTTCAATTGCAAGGAAATCTTATGTAACTACACAAGACACAATTGAAGCAAAGATGATTTGATTCACTCGAATCGGTTCATGAACTTTAATAGCCACGGTTTGCAAATGCATTCCTTAGTCTTATAAGATTAAGTTCAGAAATCATCTTTAGATATATAACCTTCTCAAGTTCGCAGACTAGGTTCGCGGACTTTAGACACCGGATAGAGTTTACAAACTCCAGCAGAAATTCTCGGGTTCGAGAACTTCGCCGGTTCGTGGACTTGGCTCACGCAAGTAGTTTTTCAACTCCAGCAAAAATTCTCGGGTTTGAGAACTTCGGCAGTTCGCGCACTGAGTTCGCGGACTTGGCACTTGCCATACTTCCGGTTCTCTTGATCAACAAAGTTCGAAAACTTCGGTTCAAAGAATCCATTGGTCATGTAATTTAAACTCTCATTCCAATCATTGAAACATTCTTAGAGGACGTTATATAGTTGTTACACTATTTCTCGTCAAAGCAATTTTCAAGGTGATTGAAACATTCATGACTTTCGTCACTAGGTAAAGATAAACTTGGTCGAAGCGAAAAGCTTACCAACACATATTTCGAGATATAGATAGGCGAGGTATACTCGGCTCGAAATACCAAATGTGTATAATCTAGTATATATATATAGCATACGACTTTTGTCTCAAAGAGTAGGAGATATAATAGATAGACTTTTGAGTGACAGATAAGTTCAAGTCTCAACATACCTTTTTGTCGAGAAGTTCCACCGGTTCCTTGAGTAGATCTTCTACTTGTATGATGATCGCCATGAAGTCCTTGAGCTCAATTACACTTACTATCCTAGTCCGAGACTTAGCTATAAGAGGCTAGAAATCAAGACTTATAGTTTTGATCACTAACATTGACAAACATGCTTGAGATAGCAACGCATGCGAGTTTGACCGAGCAGTGCTCTAACAGTTTCCTTGATTCTGATTTGGACAATTGATCAAAAACAAAACAACATGATTTGAAATCATTTATTTGAGTGCATTTATGGTGATCTTTGCCACAGTCAGTAAGATATTCCGGATTATCAAAGATCCTTGTCACAATAAATTACTGTTTTACTTGACCAGATATTAGTCATAGGATTATCCTTTGAAACACATCTCTTTTGATTCTTGCAAGTGGTTAAAATATTAGAATCAAGATGTTTTTTATTAGTTAAGAGATTCAGCGAATTAGGATCAAATGTCCTTGTCTTAACTAATAGATCTTTTCCGACTTGATCATTGTCAGATTCTTAAGATTCAGTTTCGAGAGAAAATGAAATTGTATTTTCATCGTGATATAGACTAGATTTGATTACCATCATATTAGGAGGTTCATGAACTTCAAGAATTTCTTGAGATGCAGTTTTTTCATGAGACCTGATTTTTATCAAAGAACCTTCGATAATCCTTTTGACATATGGATAATATATATTATCTATTGTTAGAGCACTTCTCGGTCGAACTCGCAAGCGTTGTTATCTCAAGCTTGTTTGTCAATGTTAGTGATCAAAACTATAAATCTTGATTTCTAGTCTACTTATAGATATCTCGGACTAGGATAGATTGTGTAGTTGATCATTAGACTTCACGGTGATCATCATTGAAGACGAAGAACTACCAAGGAGAGAACTTCATCAAAAAAAAAGGAATGTGGAGATTGAAACTCATCTATCACCTGGAAAGTTTATTTCTACTCTATCTCCTATATTGAGACATAAGTCGTATTACGATATGGTTTTCTATTATACACATTTGAGATTTCGAGCCGAGTTTAACTCGCTTACATATTTCTCGGAATATGTGTTGGAAAGCTTTCGTTTCGACCAAGTTCATCTTATATTCTTGACGAAAGTCAAAATATGATCATGTAAAAATTACCGAGTAACACCTTACATGGTTTGTGTGATACAATCATTTGGTGTAGACTTGGAATGTTTCGTTATGATTATTTGAATAACTTGAAAATTGCTTTGATGCTAATATTATGTGAAAATGGCTATTGTCATCCTCTAACAAAGTTTCAATGATTGAAATAAGAGTTTAACACACTTTATCATTATTGTATTGTGACATGTTGTGTACTCTTGTACATATGTAATCCATTTCCAGGAACCATAGTATGTGTACCCGTATGCGTACCTGTTGGTTTGAGAAGTCCGGCAACCTAAGTATGCGTACCGGTATGCGTATCGGCGTAAGGTTCATGTCCGAGATTTTCTGCTGGGATTGGAGGTATGCGTTCCCGTTCGCGTAATAGCGAAACTCAAACTCATTCGGGGTATTTCAAGTATGCATACTCGTTTACATACTTGAAGGTTAAATTCTAAAATCGGTTATGTACATGAACTAATACATTTATATAATAAGGAACACATTCTTTGCAAACGGTGGCTATAATGTTCATGGATTGATTCGAGTGAATCAAACCGACTTTGCTTCAAGTGTGTTCTTGTATACTTCTATGAGAATATAGAAAATTTAACAACTCTTTAACTAGTTTCATTTGAGTCATTTGAACTAGTTACGGTTGAAATGAATAAGGTTGATATGAGAGTGTTCATATAGCCAACCTTGGTTAACTACGGTTGAGCCAACATGGTGTACACGTATAGGTACGGCAACACAAACCTAAATGAAGGTACATTTTGTTTGTATGTAACAACCTAAGTTCGATCTAACGGTTGAAAGATATTAGATTGAATCTAATCAGGTTTCATCTAACGGTGAATATTGAATGCTTTATTACCAAGGTAACTTAGATTGCAAACCATGATTTGAAAACTATATAGGGTTGAATACCAAAAGCTAATATCCATCATACTTAGCAGGTAGAGATGAAGTTGTACGAGACACGTTGGAATATGCGGTAGTAAAACCATAGTTCAGGGACCCAAAACACCAAGAGGAGTACACGCCAATGATCATCATGGTCCATACGAATGTGATCAGACTTCGGCAAGAAAGCTTAGCAGAATAAGGGATGACTGTCAACCCAGTCTTGTCAATCACCTTCAACAACCGAAGGCTATTGCCTTCCCTAATCTGATTAGCAATAACATGGATACGGCGGGGACCAACACACCAAGGGAGAAGGTTGCTCTTCTGAATGGAATCAACATAAGTAGAATTGAAGTTGGTAGGGGTGTAATTCTCTTGCTTAGATCTCCCAGCAGTAAAAGGGTCATAAGACTTCAGAGTAGTCTTTCCCTTGCTACGATACCAACACTCACGAAGGGCACGCCAATAATTACCAATGTATTTCATGATCCCTCGGACCTAAGTTTTGTTCACGGGGTCATCCCTGGTAGACAAAACATCATAGTAGAAGGGATCCTTTCTACTAAACAAAGGCATAAGCATACCTGCAGCCAATTGGCCAACACTGATCAAGAGATTGTTCTCATCATAGGGGAAGCTTCGGATCAAGGATTCAGTATGAACATCAGGGCCATTCACAAAGAAAATCTCAAACTTATGCAGGCGGAAAGACTTGGGGATCTCATCCAAGGATAAGTTAGTATATCTATCTTTGTCACGCAGTTGCAGCCTTTGGAGCTCAAAGTGAGGCGTAGGAGGAGGAAGATCCTCAACAGTGACCTCTTCTACCTCTGCTTCCACATCCACCTCAGCTCCCACAGGTATCTCAGTATCCTCAGGGAGTGGATAGGGCGTAGCATCAGGATGATCCATGTGCGGAGGTGGCTTAGTAGAAGATCTAGGCCTCAGATCTTTACGCGCAGGCTTCTTCGGAAGTCTCATAATTCCTAACACCAGCAGAAAGAACAATCCTTCAACAATGGCGGACCAAAATTACAGTCGATTCAAAAATCATGATTGAAGCAAAAATAATAGTACTTTGGGCATGGGTTTAACAAAACCAACCAAAGGAAACGATTTAATCCTTCCAAGAAGAAAAATGGAGTACGGTTGATCACCACATTCAAAAATTCACAAGCAAAGAGTAATCACGATGCAATCATGATAAATCGAGAAATGGAAACAAACCCAAGTTCTCATACAACATGAAGAGGCAAATGGGAATCGAAATTCTCACATGCAAGGTTAACAGTGACTTCAACAATCAAAGAAATAAAAAACAGAGCCAAGCGTGGAGAATGCGAAGAGTTGCAGTAAAGCCGAAGAACAACACATACTAACCTGTTGATGAAGAACGAGCAAGAACTTCTGGAAGTCGAAGAGAAAACCGGCAGTTAGAAGAGAAATAGACGAAAAAATCTCTGAGAAAGGGATAGATAGCGACAGTTCGTGAAGAGAAGGAAAAGTTAATGAATATCCTTCTTTCGTTCTCTTCTTGTAGGTGGCTAGAGAATCCAAAATTTTGAATGTCCCGAAATTCAAGGGGAAGTTATTGCATGAAAGGACACATGGGGACCACCCAACCCGTACGTGCAAAAATGGCGGTGTTATAGAAGTTTTTACTTCCAATCCTACCAAACGGTAGAATATGAAAGAAAAGGGGCAAACTGTGAATATCAATATTCTGCGGAGCACGTGTCACGGTTTTAGTAATCGCATGTAGGATAACTGTGTAGCCCTCGCTACACACAGGAATCTGAGGAGAAGAAGATACATTCACAGATATACTTTATTGTTAGAGAATAGCTCGGTCGACCTCGCATGCGTTGCTATCTCAAGCATGCTTATCAATGCTAGTGATCAAAACTATGAGTCTTGATTTCTAGTCTACATAGCTAAGTCTCGGAGTAGGATAGAAAAGTGTAGTTGAGCTCAAGGACTTCATGGCGATTCATCATACAACGACGAAGATCTACTCAAGGAAACGTGGAACTTCATCAACAAAAATTTATGTGGAGACTTGAACTTATCTATCACTCAAAAGTGTATCTCTTCTATCTCCTACTTCTTATGAGACAAAAGTCGTATGCTATATAGACTGGATCATACACATTTGATATTTCGAGCCGAGTATATCTCGCCTATCTATATCTCGAAATCATATGTTGGTAAAGCATTTCGCTTTGATCAGGTTTATCTTCACCTAATGACGAAATTCATATTATTTCAATCACTTTGAAAATCGCTTTGACGAGAAATAGTGTAACAACTATATAACGTCCTCTAAGAATGTTTCAATGGTTGGAATGAGAGTTTATGTCAATATAACCAATGATGGATATAAGCATTATGTGGTAACACATATGTGCATAAGTCTTGTTGCTTAATCCGAAGTTTGCGAACCTTGTTGATTGAGAGAAACCGGAGGAATTGGCTTTGCCAAGTCCGCGAACTCAGTTTGCGAACCCAGTCCGCTAACTGACGGAAGTTCTCTTGCCGAGAATTACTACTGGGATTTTCCAAAAAACTCGTTTGCGTGTTTAGTCCGTGAACTCAATCCGCGAACCTAGTCTGCAAACTGGCGGAAGTCACCTTGCCGATATTTTCTGCTGAGTTTGGAAAACTCTTCCTGTTGCCTTAAGTCCGCGAACTTTCTTGCGTATTTGAGTGGGGTATGATCTAAAGATGTGCTCTGAACATGAAACTTAAATTACTAAGGAATGCAGTATGCAAACCGTGGCTATAAAGTTCATGAGCCTGTTCAATCGAATCGAATCATCTTTGTTTCAATTGTATCTAGCAATTGAACAACTCTCTAACTAGTTATTTTGAGTCAATTGAACTAGTTATGGTGAAGAAGAACAAGGTTAATATGAAATGCTCATATGGTTAACCTTTTGGGTTACTATGTTAAACCAACATACAGTATACGTTTGGGCACGGTTTTCATAAACCCAGTAAACGTATATCTCAAGTGTGTGTGAAAAGCTAAGTTTTCGATATAACGGTTGAGAAATATTAGCTTGAATCTAAATCAGGTTTTCATCTAACGGTGAATATTGATTGGTTTGTAACTAAGGCAAAACCCTGATTTGAAGACTATATATAGGAGACATCTAGCATTGGGAAAAACTAATCCCCACACGTCTGTGTGATACTAGTGCGCTCGCTAGAGTCGATTCTCTTCTAACCTTTGGTTTTCTTCTCTAAAACCAGGTTAACGACTTAAAGACTTCTTTGGGATTATGAAGCCAGACCGATACTACTTTTATCGTAGTTGTGTGATCTGATCTTGCATCTTCTATCGTACGAGTACAATCTATTGATTGGCTTGAGATCGTGAGAGTTCTCCGATAGGAAAGATAAAGAAGTCACAAACATATTCGTCTCACTGTTTGTGATTCCTCGACAGCTTCCTGTGTAGTCAAGAAAGATTGTTGATAGGTGATTGATTAATCTAGGCTGTTTTTCGGGAATATAAGACCGAATTATCAATTGGTTCCTGTTCACCTTGATTTTTATATCTTAAGACGGAACAAACCTAGGGTTTTTCTGTGGGAGACAGATTTATCCTTTGATAGACTTTTCTGTGTGAGACATATTTGTTTATTATCAAGTCTGTGATTTTTGGTTGCAACAACTCTTGGTTGTGGGGTGAGATCAGCTAAGGGAATCAAGTGCGCAGTATCCTGCTGGGATCAGAGGCGTAGGAGTACAACCGTACCTTGAATTAGTGGGAGACTGATTGGGCTTCAACTATAGTCTAGTCCGAAGTTAGCTTGGAGTAGGCTAGTGTTTGTAGCGGCTTAATACAGTGTGTATTCGATCTGGACTAGGTCCCGGGGTTTTTATGCATTTGCGTTTTCCTTGTTAACAAAATTTCTGGTGTCTGTGTTATTTCTTTTCCGCATTATATTTGTTATATAATTGAAATAATGCAGGTTGCGCGTTCGGGATCATCAATTGGAAATCCGACCTTCGGTTGTTGATTGATATTGATTGATCCTTGGACATTGGTCTTTGGTACCGTCCAAGTTATTCCTTGTATTTGATAAAAACTCGCTATTGTTTTTAGATTGAGTAAATATCAAATCAAGAGAGAGATATTAACTCCTTGAGATACTTTTATCTAGATTGAGTCTGACTGTCTAGTTGATTCTCTAGCAAAGTATTTCGGAGTTAGTCCATACATATTTCTAAGCGAAATATTGGGTGGTGTTGTTAGACCCCCGCTTTTTCAATTGGTGTCAGAGCCGGCAAACACATTAAAGACCTCATCAGTCTGTGTTTGTAGCGATCTGACTCTATGGACAAAAGTACTATCTCTGACAACGCAACATCAGTTCAGGGATGCTCAGATAAGTTTCAAAGATTTGAAACCACTGAGGAAAACTCCTTCTCGTCTCCTTCAGCCCAATCTGCATTCAACTGTAGAAAATATCTTGATGAACAGTTGGATGATCTCTTGGACGATAGTGATTCTGAAGAAGGACAAAGTCTTGATGAGGAACTTTCTCAATAAATCAGGTTGTTTAATCGTGAATTGAAGGAAACAAGGATAACTGCTTGCTTGAGAAAGTACATGGGTCCTCTTTTTCAAGAAAACAGAAAGTTGAGAAAACTCTTCAAAGGTTATGATGGTGGATACAAACTGTTATAATCTACCGTTAAAGATCCTGAAGAAGAGGTTCACTAAAAAAAATCTGAATGTGATAATCTTCTTCGTAACCTCTGTATGTTAAAAGAGAGGCTTGCCGAAACTTAAGCAAGATGTGAATCTCAATAGAAATATTTCCATGAGAAAGAACGTAGTCTTCTTACCAAAGATAAATCCTTGGAAACCAAACTCACTGCTGCTCTTAATAAGGTAAAATCACTGGAAGAGAATATAAATAGGTTCGGTTCTAACTCTACAAAACTGTCTTCTATGCTGGGAGCCTATAAAGAACACCATGATAAACGTGGTATGGGATATAAAGGAATAGTCACTCCTAACAGTGGTAAGATTAAGTTTGTTAAAGCTGTTAATATTTCTCCATGTGAAGAACTTGTGTCAGCTTGCAAAAACAAGGATTCTACTTCTTCTAAATCTGCTCAAAAGAGAACTACTGATCGTAAGTCCTTTAACTGCTATTACCGCGGAAACAAAGGACACTCTGAGCGAAGGTGTCGACTTCGGATAAGGAATGAAAAACTTCACAACATTCTTACATGGATGTCTAAAGAAGTTGTTAAACCTATATCACAAATTGGAATAAACCCTGTTCGGCCTCAAGGGATACACTGTGATAAGGCTTGTCCTAATTATGTATTCAAACCGAAGGATGCCTACAATGGTGGAAGGAAAAACATCAAAAGTGTGACAGGTGTTGTAAATCAGTCTGGAAGGAGAAAAAGGAACATGAGAAAGAAAAACGAGTTAAGTTCCTCTAATTTTCTCAAATAGGACTGTGAATCCAAGACTTCCAATTCAGACTTCTTACATGTCAACAATCGAGCCTCTGATCTGAAGATCCACAAAAGACTGAAACAGAATTTCAAGAAAACATGGAATACTGTTAACCCAGGTACTTCTAAATCTTCTCTTGATAATGCTTCTTTAACTAAACCAGGTAGTTTGTTAAATACCTATGAAAAGGAAAAAGAAGATGTGAATAATGATGAGCAAGATGCTCATCTTATTACACCCTGACATGTTCATGTTGCATCTCTTTTTAATTTTTGTCTTGTTAAAAATGGATGCTCATGATTCTCAGGATTTTCATCTTGAGAAAGCTGTCAGGATTGTACTACATTCGATGTTACATTATTCCGTTTGCTCCTCAACATCTATTTCTTTTTCTTTTTGGGCTTCTTTGCTCTATCATAGTCCCGATTCTCTAGTACACGCACCAACCCTCACGAACGTCTTGTTTCCTAGGGTTTGATGGATTTCTTTATATATATAATGTGTTCCAGAGGTGCAAAAAGATTTTCTAAAAGTCTTTTTGGTGCACAATGGAGGGAATCAACAAGGTTGATGATGTTGATCTATGTCCTATTGATATCTCATGCTTTCATGCTCTTGATCATGAAAATGAAGACAAACTGCCAGTTCAGATTTCTTCACAACTGGTAGGAAATTTCTTGGATACTTTAAGGTCGTACGCGAACAACTTGGTATCGCGACACGGAATCTAGACTACCTAAAAGGCGAATTAAGGAAGGCAACTGAGGAACTCGCTCTTGTTCAATCCCTGGTTGCAGACAAGATTTAGTTTTTTCGTCTGATCTTGGTTCTAGTTTGTTACCTAGTATGTCTTCTTTTGGTTAGTTGGAAGAATAACTAGCGTTTTTAATAGCAAAGATTGTGACTACACATAGCTATTTCTGTTTTCATCTTGTCTTGTTTATCTTTTAGGTTTGTTGGTTTTAAATTCTAAAAATATTTGGAGGATGATGTTACTGCAGTATTGATCTTTATGATTTTGTGATATTGCAATATTTTTATGGGATATGTATTGTTTACGTCCGTGAACTTGAAGGTCCCATATGCTGTCAAAAGTAAAGTCGTTCATGAATTGGTATTCGTATTGATGAAAGGACGAATGGACTTTTGACAATTACAAATGTTATGCCTATGCAGTCATGTATTTGATGGAAAATAGGATAAAATCTTTTGTGTGACAAGGATAAAGTCTATTATGTCGCTATGATGGAAAATAGAATAGATCCTTGTATGTATTCCACGGTATTAATCTTCATTGATCCATTCTTTTTGTACTACCGTGAAGGCTCCATTGTGTGTCTTATGTTGAGCACGATACAACTAAGTCGATTATTCTTATTGACTTTGTTGGTTGTTCCATAAGATGATATATGTTGAGCATTATGAACTAAATTAATCATCTTGGTTGGTTATTCAGTTATTTGCTTCGAAAGTCTTCTTTTGTTGAGCAAAACTTTTGACAATTAAATTGATTGCTTTCATGATTAGTTTGGTTGTTTGTTTTCCAATTAGATTAATTATAAGTTCTCTTGTAATTAGTCTAGTTGAGTTTCCATATATTCCACAAGTCCTTGTGTTGAGTATATGAACGGCTATACTAATCATGTTCTATTGGTTAATATAGTCGTATATTCCGTAAGGTTTTCCTTATGTTGAGTATGTGAACGATTAAGTTAGTCATCTCCGTATGATTACCTTAGTCGTAGCTCCGTAAGTTTACTTATATTGAGCACTTTCAATCAAATTGATCACTTTTTTGGTTTGATTTAGTTTCTTATTCCAATTAAATTAATCATGAGTTTACTTGTGATTAATTTGATTGAGTTTTGGATATAGAAAATCATTTCTATGGTTTTTGGTGTCCAATTAAAAATCCTTCTTTTCTTTCGAAATTAAGGTTGCTCTTGTTGTTCTTTCGGGAATGACATCAAATGGGGGAGAGTTTTTTTGAACTTGTGCTTAATGGTAATATCTTGCGGGGTGTGCGGCTGTGGAATTTTATAGGGGTTATCTTGTATCTTAAAACTCCTTGATGAATGCATTTAGCTTCGGCTTTATGATTGCATTTAAATTAAGTTGGTATGTATTTTTTTCTTTTATTCAATGAAACGTCTCTTCTAGGAAATTTCATTAGGATCCCGTTCTTGTACCTTTGCCATTTTTTTTGACAAAAGGGGGAGAATTAATGTGTAGTTCTACTACATATACATATGGTTTTCGGATCATTGTGTAAGGGGGAGTGGTTTCCATGTGAGATGGAGTATTGACTAAGGGGGAGTGGTACATATCACCGTAGTATTATTATTAAAGTCGTGATGCAATTGGACTTCGATGTTATTTAATAATACTATGTCACTGTATAATGATGATCGAGAATTTCGATTTCTCTCATTGTTATAGCTACGGATCTTCAACAAGGGTGATGCTAAACTTACAACCTTTGGGATCATTGGAGTACTTGGAAGGACGAAGATTTCAGGGAACGTTGAAGATTAGACTATGGAATAGGAGCCACTAAAGTTTATCTTTTTTGTATTCCATATGTATTAATAGTTTTGTCACTAAAATTGACAAAGGGGGAGACTGTTAGAGCATAGCTCGGTCGACCTTGCATGCGTTGCTATCTCAAGCATGTTTGTCAATGTTAGTGATCAAAACTATGAGTCTTGATTTCTAGTCTACATAGCTAAGTCTCGGACTAGGATAGAAAAGTGTAGTTGAGCTCAAGGACTTCATGGCGATTCATCATACAACGACGAAGATCTACTCAAGGAACCGTAGAACTTCATCAACAAAAAGGTATGTGGAGACTTGAACTTATCTATCACTCAAAAGTCTATTGATCGAATTTTATATAGTGGTAAAGGTTGTCGTTCACTCAGACTTGTTGAGAATTTGTTTTAAGACTTAATAAAAAAAATAAGGAAATTATATACAAAAATCGTGACGGGATGAAGAGATGACTGGGACTCGGGATTCCACCAATTCTCACATTCATGTGGTTCAAATATTAATTCCGGACAATTAAAGCTCATAAAATAATAAACATCGACTCTAAATCTTTGCCAAGGTAGATTATGTAATGAATTATATGTAAATCACAAGCATGACGCATCAAAAGTACCTAAGACTAAGCATGCGACATCTAACGAAATCACAAATAATCAAAAAAAAATCATAAATCAATTATAATAGTGCAAATAGTCATAAAGGAATTAAATAGAATTACCACACGCATGAAGAATGGCTTCCTCCGTCGTCCCAGTGTTGGGGTTTAGCTCCTCATGTCGCAAACATACCCAAAAGATAGAAACATGGCTCAAAAGGTGTTTTTATTGGAAATAATATAATGCAGCGAATTTGTAACAGGGATAACTGTTACAAAACCAGCTGTTACAGAGAAACCGTAGCAGTACTAAATTCGAAATAATTTTTGCAAAAGTTGTTACAAAGATAATGAATTTGAAAGATAAGGTAACACTTTATGCGATTGTCTTTGCCCGCTGTTCTCTGGTTATCTTCTCTGCAACTCCTTTTGTTCTTCACTGCAACTTCCCAATCGGTCCCCTCAACTCCCCAAACTCTCCATCTTCTTCCTCTGAACCTCAACACTTTATTTATACTCAACAGGGCTGAGAGATCACGCGTAATAACTCTATCTGATCTTCTTTCCTTTTCTGCTGCTGCATGGGAATAATTTTCTTTTTCTTTTATCTTCACGCGTCTTCTACAGCTCAGCACACTCCAAACAAGATTTTGCACGTATGTTTATCCATTATAAGTCGTCTCAGCACAAAAAATCCTCCAAACATATCTCAACTGACTCATGGAAGACTCGAGATATCCTCGTGTCATGTTTTTCTCCAACCGTGAAAATATTCTTCTTTCCTTGATCCAACTGACTTACCAATCCTGTTTCAGCGTAACAGGATATCTCCAATTAAAATCCGCGAGAAAATCTCACGGAATCACCAACAAATCTTCCACAGAAAATCACGAAAATTTGAACCATTATATCTCGTACTCCTCTGTTTATATTTATCTGAATATCCAGCCAATTTTAACTGTTTCTATCACTCTTACCAACCCTGTTTGTCTGAATAGAATAACCACAGTAAATTCCAGTGATTGAATTTCTTTAAATCACTACTAAAAACTCAACCCTAATTCTGGTTCGTTGCTGCCAGATTTTCCCGCCAGTTTTCTTTTCAAATCAAGGAAGAAGATGGAGTCCCCTTAACCAGTGACGGGGTGCGATTAGCAGGTGCCCAACTAAGGTGCCCCTTGGTAATTGAGTTGCCCTTATCCAAAAGTGAGAGTCTGAATAACATGCGCCCTCCGGGTGCCAAAATCAACTTTTCGAGACGAATTTTCCAAAAATGCTTATTTCCCAAAAATGCCTACAAACACATAAAATACCAAAATTAGTACAAAATTGAGTGCTAACAATATAGAAAATTGAGAACAACTTAGACACAAAAATGTGTATATCAAATACCCCCAACATTACCCTTTATTAGCTGAATGTGACTGATTGATTAGTATTTTTCTCGTTTTGCTAGTCCTCGAGCAAATTTATTCTAGAAAATAGAAATCATTTGAACCCCTAGGTGGCCCTAGTGGAGGAGTGTTGTCTCCGGAGGGTTTACCAGAGGTGTACCCACAAAACCTTTACTCCAGACCCTAGCTATCTACGCAGAACCTTGGACGGCACTAAAGAATCTCCTTGATTGGCATAATATCATTGACTACAGGAGAAAGTACCCTGATGCGAAATTCCAATTGTTGTACACGAGTTTGCACTCAAGCATACTAAAATTCATATAAAGTGACAGAGCTCTACTCAGATAGTTTCTGGACATCATAAACCGGAGTCAACCAATCACATGGATAGATTAATTAGATGGATGTAGAGAAAAAACGTAGATAATGTTGACTAAGGTGAACCTATCCTAATGGACTAAGATACTGGTCTGGACTAATATTAACACACTGGCATATACAAGGGAACCAGTGGTCGATAATCCTAACTCTAGGTCAACTCAGCTGGCATATACAAGGGTACCAGTGGTCGACTTTATTGTATTTATCCCGGTTGGTCTGGTGGTCTGGTCTCAATTTTTGTTTTGTATCTAAGTCACCCTATGTCACCCTAGCAATAGTAAAAAGGAAAATAAATAAGTGATCAGGATTCTTTCGATGTTTCCATCACGAGGATATGGCGAAAATACCATGTTTTCTTTTCTAACACCTGAGCTCTGTGCTTTTATGAACATACTCTTCTAGATGTTTCCATCTAATCAGATTGGTTCCTCAACTCCTACAACCAAGATGTTCCCATCCACTTAGATTAGTTAGTGCCAACCTTAATAAGCATAAATTTCTAGTCTCTAGAGTTTATTTATTGCAACTAATAAGTTTCTCCCATACCCCCAAACTTAAATCTAACATTGTCCTCAATGTTCTAAAGATGAAATTAAAAGCATGAACAAGGAGAAACTGTTACCAATTGAAGCAAAAGAGATAAGAAAATATTTTACCATGTCGCATGAATATTGGGTTACCTCCCAAGAAGTGCTAACTTTAAAGTCTTCAGCCAGACTAATCAAGGATTAGTCACCACGAAGAATCATATATCAACAGCCGGAATAATTGCGGGTCATCTGAATCAAAAAGTGTTACCCAAAAGAAGATATAATCACAACAGATCATGAAGATACCGAACATACCATTATTTAACTTTAAGACAACAATATCTAGTTGTGGTTCAGGTTCAGGTTCTATAACTGGGTCTAGATAAAAGGTTTTCATCGGGTGGACTTCCTCAAAGGCAGGATCCTGAAGGTCAGGTTATAGAGTCTGGAAATACTCAACTAAGAATTTAGAAGCACATAAAAGTAACCTGAATAATTGGGGATCCTCTAAGTCAATCAAATTTGACTTACACAGCTGACCATAATGAACGTGGTGGTCTTCCTTAAGCAAATGTGTCGACCCTAATCTCATAAAGTAATTAGGTTTAGTCTCAAAACTCAATATATGACACATCTGTAACTCATATGTTCCCACATTTGGTTGAAAAATATTTGGTGGGAAAACAAAGTCAATCTTGGTATCATAGCCTGGGTTAACCACATCAATCAGAGGATGGGTTTCTAATGACTGAACTTCCTTATGGACATCACTAGGTTCTGGAGAGCTAGTATGAAGGTAATCTGGCACAATGATTGAGTCACATATATCAAGTTCCAAGTAAGGGATCTCTACAAGAGTCAAAGGTGAAGAAAATAGAGAACGGTAATCACCCCCAAACTTAGAGTGTTCAGTGTCTCTAGATAGATTGGTCACAATTTCCCTAATTTCTAGGTCATCAGATTCCTGAAAATGGTCAATTGATTCTTCTAAGTTATAATCGGGAGGTACATCCTCACTCATATTTGAATTCTCTACGAGCCTACATTCTTTGTCTAAGACTAATGTTTCTAAATCGCTAGACTCTAAAACACTATTCTCAAAAGAAACTCGTTCCTCAAAACTATCATCGGCTTCGCAATCATAAGGGACTACTACATCGTCTAAAACGGTGGTATCTCTAGTCAAATCCTCGTCCTTTTGAATAGGTGAATAATTATAAAATTATTTGGATTTGAACTAGAAATAATATTATCATTGTACAACTCAATTGGAGTAACAAATTCCTGATCACTATGCCTATATGTGTCTGATTCTTCATCAACACTGTCCTCATCATAATCATTATAATAACATGAAAATGGTCGAACCTCATCTAAAAAAGTAGTGTTACCAATTCTAACCTCGTCATCTGATTATGCAAATAAATATCCTCATTTTCAAACGTACTATTGGAAACACTATATTGGAAATTAAGATTATTTCGAGCAGTTCTGTTCTGGGCCTCTAACAAAAGTTTTTGAGTCGACTCACATGACTTCCTGATTGAATCTAGGAAAGAAAGTTCACTCGTTGCATTACTTTCGTCCATAACTAAGTTATTCATTTCTGCTAACTTACGAGTCGACTCAGCTAACTTACGAGTTGACTCAAGTAGAGAGGAATTGTGCTCGTATGACCGGTTGGCGTGTGGATAGTAATTGGGCTCACCATGGTATGGACCATAACCTTCAAAAGATTGGCGTTCCCAACCACTATTCACACTATGGTCAAAGTAATGTCCATTTTGAAAATCAGTCTTATATTCGTTGTATGGGCTATTGTAATACCAGTTCGAAATTCTCAACACAAAATAAACCCACTGACAGGGGATTCGCGGGTGTTCAGAAAAACTTACCTCCCGTTCCATACGGGGGATGAACCGTTTAAGTCGACTCGGGCCACGACTCCTATGTCATGTACGAACCCGAGGGGCCGAGACAGTATTGTAACCGTCGTCCTTCCCTGCAGCAGTTTTATTTGAACGAACCCTTCCTTAGGGTTTTAAAAATAATAATGTCCAATGTCCAAAAATAAAGTCCAAAAAGTGTCAAAAAATAAAAAGAACAATTACAACAAATAAAATCCTAATTACAGTTTCTAAAAGAATAAAAATAAATAACACTATATACAAAATTTTCTTCTTCACTCCGTTTGGATATCTCTTTTCTTTCCTATTTTGGCTTTGCTTTTCTTTTCAACACTTTCTCTTTTTCTTTCGCTCCGCTCCAAATCTGAAAGCAAACAAAAATGCCAAAACGCGTAAAAAAGAAGAAAAAAATAAAAATAAAAATAAAACCTAAAAACAAATCTATACACAAGTCCGCGTCGGCGGCGCCAAAATCAACTTTTCGAGCCGAATTTTCCGAAAATGTTTATTTCCTAAAAATGCCTACAAACACATAAAATACCAAAATTAGTACAAAATTGAGTGCTAACAATATAGAAAATTGAGGACAACTTAGACACAAGAATGTGCCTATCATCTATCTCTTCTATCTCCTACTTCTTATGAGACAAAAGTCGTATGCTATATAGACTGGATCATACACATTTGATATTTCGAGCCGAGTATATCTCGCCTATCTATATCTCGAAATCATGTGTTAGTAAAGCGTTTCGCTTTGATCGGGTTTATCTTCACCTAATGACGAAAGTCATATTGTTTCAATCACTTTGAAAATCGCTTTGACGACAAATAGTGTAACAACTATATAACGTCCTCTAAGAATGTTTCAATGGTTGGAATGAGAGTTTAGGTCAATATAACCAATGATGGATATAAGCATTGTGTGCTACACATATGTGCATAAGTCCTATTCCTTAATCCGAAGTTTGCGAACTTTGTTGATTGAGAGAAACCGGAGGAATTGGCTTTTCCAAGTCCACGAACTCAGTTTGCGAACTCAGTCCGCGAACTGAAGGAAGTTCTCTTGCCGAGAATTTCTGCTGGGATTTTCCAAAAAACTCGTTTGCGTGTTTAGACCGCGAACTCAGTTCATGAACCTAGTCCGCGAATTGGCGGAAGTTTCCTTGCCGAGATTTTCTGCTGAGTTTGGAAAACTCTGACGGTTGCCTTAAGTCCGCGAACTTGCTTGCGTACTTGAGCGGGTTATGATCTAAAGATGTGCTCTGAACATGAAACTTAAATTACTAAGGAATGGAGTATGCAAACCGTGGCTATAAAGTTCATGAGCCGATTCAATCGAATCGAATCATCTTTTTTTCAATTGTGTCTTGTGTAGTTACATAAGATCTCATAGCAATTGAACAACTCTCTAACTAGTTCTTTTGAGTAAATTGAACTAGTTATGGTGAAGAAGAACAAAGTTAATATGAAATGCTCATATGGTTAACCTTTTGGGTTCCTATATTGAACCAACATACACGTACACGTTTGGGCACGGTTTTTCACAAACCCAGTAAACGTATATCTCAAGTGTGTGTGACAAAATAAGTTTTCGATCTAACGGTTGAGAAATATTAGATTGAATCTAAATCAGGTTTTCATCTAACGGTGAATATTGATTGCTTTGTAAATAAGGCAAAACCCTGATTTGAAGACTATATATAGGAGACATCTAGCATTGGGAAAAACTAATCCCCACACATGTGTGTAATACTAGTGCGCTCGCTAGAGTCCATTCTCCTATAACCTTTGGTTTTCTTCTCTAAAACCAGGTTAACGACTTAAAGACTTCATTGGGATTGTGAAGCCAGACCGATACTACTTTTATCGTAGTTGTGTGATCTGATCTTGCATCTTCTATCGTACGAGTACAATCTATTGATTGGCTTGAAATCGTGAGAGTTCTTCGATAGGAAAGATAAAGAAGTCACAAACATCTTCGTCTCACTGTTTGTGATTCCTCGACATCTTCTTGTGTAGTCAAGAAAGATTGTTGAGAGGTGATTGATTAACCTAGGATGTTCTTCGGGAATATAAGACCGGATTATCAATTGGTTCCCGTTCACCTTGATTTTCATATCTTAAGACGGAACAAAAACCTAGGGTTTTTCTGTGGGAGACAAATTTATCCTTTGATAGACTTTTCTGTGTGAGACAGATTTGTTTATTATCAAGTCTGTGATTTTGGGTTGCAGCAACTCTTGGTTGTGGGTGAGATCAGCTAAGGGAATCAAGTGCTCAGTATCCTGCTGGGATCAGAGGCGTAGGAGTACAACTGTACCTTGAATTAGTGGGAGACTGATTGGGGTTCAACTATAGTCCAGTCCGAAGTTAGCTTGGAGGAGGCTAGTGTCTGTAGCGGCTTAATACAGTGTATATCAATATGGACTAGGTCCCGGGGTTTTTATGCATTTGCGGTTTCCTCGTTAACAAAATTTCTGGTATCTGTGTTATTTCTTTTCTGCATTATATTTGTTATATAATTGAAATAATACAGGTTGTGCGTTCGTGATCATCAATTGGAAATCTGACCTTCGGTTGATGATTGATATTGATTGATCCTTGGACATTGGTGTTTGGTACCGTCCAAGTTATTCCTTGTATTTGATAAAGACTCGCTATTGTTTTTAGATTGAGTAAATATCATCAAGAGAGAGATATTAACTCCTTGAGATACTTTTATCTAGATTGTGTCTGACTATCTAGTTGATTCTCTAGAAAAGTATTTCGGAGTTAGTCCATACAGATTGCTAAGCAAAATATTGGGTGGTGTTGTTAGACCCCGCTTTTTCATTTATCCCATCTCAAGGAAGAATACCTCGATGGCTATGATAGAAAAGTAGAACATGTCCAAGAGAGAGGCAGCTGGCGAAGGGACAGAGGTAGATGACATATCCAATCAGGATTTAATGCACAAATCTCTTATTTACACGCTTAACCAAAGCACGTGGAGAGAGATAAGATGGCAGAGTATGACTGGCGAAGGATAGCGGTGAGCGATGGTACAATCTGTACTGAGGATGGGTAGTTCCCCAAGAAACGTGGGTCAGCTGAGGTGGCAGAGACCGACTGGAGAAAGCGTGTGGTGAACGAAGGTACCATATGTACGGAAGGTATATCAGGGGACCATGGACCCAAAGACAGCAAAGATATATCTGGAGCATAAGGGGCTATAAATACCAAGCTTCACCAACAAACAAGGGCATTCATGACCCACGAGAAGAAGATCTAGTCTTAAGCTCATACCTCTTTAATATTTAGAACTTAAGTATTTACTTTAGCTTGAGTTCTCTCTATTACTTTGAGAAGCATTTAAGATCTTTGTAACCACCAATACTTAGTACAAACAATCACTCATTACCCCGTGGACATAGAAAAAAGTCGAACCACGTAATCTCATGTGTCTCATGATAACTTAGTAGCATTTGCATTATATTTGTGTTCTTCGCTATTATTGTGATCTCCAGTACCTTTTATTACTTATCTTTATCAGTTTAATGGAGATAACAATACTATTTAGTATCCGATTCTCCGAGCTATATACATTACGTAGACTATGGGAAAATTAGTAGTCACAAATCTAGTAAACTGTCTTTTTTCAGTCCCACTTCCTGGTTTGATGAGAAAATATTTTGTTCTTTATGATAACTTCATGCACACTTGATTGACTGGAATCCGACAAGCTTGTTTATATCGATAGACCTTTTATAGCTTTTTGTATAGATTGAAATTTACATTTGAGTATTTTTTTTTTATTTGAGATCTACTTTGATAGTTTTGTGGATTAAGATTGATTATTTCGGTAATCTTGGTCGTAGTTGATCTAACCGATACAAAGGAGTTTACATTGATTAAATGGAAGAACCTTTATAACTCAACTACATCTCTAATTAACCTGTTAATCTGGGAGATTGAATAAAGCGGTTACTGAAACAGATTAGTCATTTACTGTTCAGAATACAATCCAAATGAGTTGAATGATAGAACTCATCATAGCAGGTGAAGCGACTTGAGATAATGTAATCTATCTTAGGATTCACGTGTGTAGACCAAATTGGTAGTAGGCACACGGATACTTAAGGAACTGCTTGGAGTTATTTTACTTGGTCTCAACTATAGGAAGTTGGTAATAGTCTTTGTATAGCGGCTTAATTATGAGAATATTCAAAAATGGACTAAGTCTCAGGGTTTTTTTGTATTTGCGGTTTCTCGCTAACAAAATCTTGTTTCGTACGATGTACTTTACTTCTACGTTATATTGCTTAGTCTTTATAATTAAAGGAAATACACTTGTACGTTAACCAAACACTTTATAGTTTAGTTCTGTTTCTGTTAGAGAACTACTCGGTTGAACTCGCATGCGTTGATATCTCAAGCATGTTTGTCAAGTTTAGTTGTCAAAACTATATGTCTTGATTTCTAGACTACTTATATCTAAGTCTCGGTTTAGGACAGGTTAGTGTAGTTGAGCTCCAGACTCCATGACGATTATCTTATGAAGACGAAGAACTACTCGAGGAACTAGTGGAACTTCATCCAACTAAAAGGTATATGGAGACTTGAACTTATCTATCACTCAAAAGTCTATCTCTCTATCTCCTACTCTTGAGACAAAGTCGTATAAGTATGATAGTTTTCATACATACACATTTGCTATTTCGAGCCAAGTTTACTCGTCTATCTTTTTCTCGAAATACGTGTTGGTAAGCTTTCGCTTTAACCACTTTTCATATTTATTCGTGACGAAATTCATGTTGACGTTTCAATCTTGAAAATAGCTTTGATGACGATAGTCGTGAATAACGATTGTTATAACATTATAGAAGAATGTTTCAATGATTGAAATGTAGAGTTGAGATTATGTAACCAACTGTGGATATAAGCATATATAGTGTGTTCACACATTAGTGTATAAGTACATGTGTCGGAAACCAATTGTGTGCACTTCTGCATGCGACATTGGTAAAGGAGACAGGTTGGGTACGCGTACTGGTGGAAGTTTTCTGACCGAAAACTTCTGTTGGAGTTTGTAGTTTACAAACTGGAAAAACCAGTCACCTTAGGTACGCGTACCTCACGGAAGTTTTCGAATTGAAAATTTCTGTTGAGTTTCCAAACTCAAATCCGGTAGCTAAGGTCCACGTACCCGTATGCGTACCCAAGCTGGCTATTTCTCAAATCGGAAGTTCATGAACTTAAAACTTAAAATAATAAGGAATGCAATCTTTGCAAACCATGGATATATTGTTCATGAATTGATTCAAGTGAATCAAACCGATTTTTTGTTTCAATTGTGTCTATGAATAAAGACCGAAGCAATTGAACAACTCTATCAACTAGTTTTTATTAGTCATTTGAACTAGTTATGAGAAAGATGAATATGCTTGTTTTTATGGGTGAAAACTATTTCTGCCGGTTTTGGCAATTTGGGGTGTGTGGATGAGAAATGAATTTAAACCCTAAACAAATGCACTGCACGGGAGTGCTTTTGATTTGAGAAATCAATCTGTACAATTCTGGCCTAAACCAAGAAATGGCCGTTCCAGACTTGCTTCGGTCACAAAGTGAAGGATATGGGGTTGATCTTAGGGAGGGAAGCGAAGAAGGTGTTGAGATTGTGAAGGTGTTGGATGTGTATGACTTGTATCATAGAGCTGAACTGGCTTGCAGAGTGTAAGCTATTAGTTCTGGTGTTTGAATACGATTATATCAACACTAGGTTTCTGTGTTGTCTCTGTTGTTCTGGAAATAGGTGATGGACCTATTTATACAAGTCATTGAGCCTAACCCTCGTCTCTCGTGGGAAGTGGAGGAAGTGGAGTGATGAAGTAGTGGAGTCGTGTGTTAGTGCCACACGACCAGTCTTGCCCACTTCTCCCATCATCACTAACCATCCATGTCTTCCTGACACGTTCTTGTAATGGCGCGTTGTGCGCTGCACGCTATAAACCGCCAGACCAATACCCCAGTATGTATCCCCCAGTTTGTGACATGCTTGATGTCTCGAATGTGTGGATCGTGGGACCCAGAGAAGGCAGCATACGGTGCTAGGTTAAATAACTAAGTTATTTTGGGAAATCGATATTTATGAAATGTCGTGTGTATTTTATGCATGTAATGCATCGAATATATTCAGCATGTATGAAGCATCACTTGTTTTAAGGCTTAACGGAGTAAGTCACGAGTTAAGCGTCTTAAAATAACATCACTTCCAGCCATCTTCGAGTGATCTTTTGGAGGTTTCAGGGGCAAACCACGCTTTGGCCGATCACTCTATGCGGAAGAGTGGCGGACGGTGATCGTGGTGATGCTTCACTGGTCTCCTAACTCCTGCCTTAGGTTGTACGTCCAAGCTGGCGAAGTTGGACGGACGAGATGGCTTACGACCCACATCTGCGACTTTTGGATTTGGGTTTTGAAGAGGTGCGCAAGCATCACTCTTCAAATTGGTCGAATCCAAGCATGGGAGACGTTTTTAGAAAGACCGACCTGACATGCGTGTAGACGGCTTGCCGGTGTACGCGTCCTTACCTCACCGTCCCATGAATATGTGATCTAAGCCACTCACTTTCTCCGGCAAAGTTGAGTGGTCGAGATCAGTTTACAATAGAAAACCCATGCCACAAAGGAGTTGCGACCATGCCTAGTTTGGGCGCACGAATCGAGGCACCTAGTCATGGTCGGCCATGACCGATTGGTCACACATGTAGACGGGCCCACGGTGATTGTATTGACATGCTTGGGACCCTTTGAATCTAAATATACACCTTCCATCTATGCTTGCGAAGATGGATGGTTGTGACTGATTTGCGACACATGTGATATGCCGCAAACCCTAATTAGGGTTTCATGTGCATGCTACTTTGGCTGGAAGAATTTGAAAGCTATGCTTCTCGTCTGGGGTGGCCGACCATGTGGGGCCCACATTGGCCCGATGGTGAACATGCCAATACCTGTCTGATGGCTATGGGTCTGATCTAAGCCATCCAAACATGCCGGTGAAGTTGGATGGTCGTGATCGATTTAAGACCCTTAGTGGAATTTCTTGCGACCCTTAAAGCATCACGCCGACCGAACTTTGGGAGAGCGTTTGCTCCTCCCTGGCTAGGTCGTGAGATGGTCGGCTATGCAAGTAGAAAGGGGCCCGCCGGGGTACACAACGGTGCTTGTGCGACCGGGAATGGGGCGATCCGTGCTGTCCAATCGCTCCGGCGAAGATGAACGGACGTGACGGATTTGAGACTGTCGTAGGCATCCTTTGCTCGTACAAGCTTCTCCAAGCCGCTCCATACCATCCTGGACATGCAACTTCAGTCTGATGTTTGGTGGTCATTGCGGTGAAAGCCTGCTCCTGCTGAGGATCGTCTAGGCTGGTTAAATCATGCGTCCAACTTGCATGGTCGTGATTGTTTCTGAGACTGATATGGACAGTCCAAATTCAAATATGCTCAATCAGGCTAGTATAACACACCGAGAGATGTACGCTCAATCGGGCTAGTATAACATACCGAGAGAGTATCATGTATGGGTATTTCGTGCATGCAAACCACGAGTGATTGTTGCAGGGGAAAACCACGCTTTGGCCGATCACTCTATGCGGAAGAGTGGCGGACGGTGATCGTGGTGATTCTTCACTGGTCGCATAACTCCTGCCTTAGGTTATACGTCCAAGCTGGCGAAGTTGGACGGACGAGATGGCTTGCGACCCACATCTGCGACCGTTGGATTAGGGTTTTGAAGAGGTGCGCAAGCATCACTCTTCAGCTTGGTCGAATCCAAGCATGGGAGACGCTATTGGCAACACCGACCTGACATGCGTGTAGACGGCTTGCCGGTGTACGCGTCCTTACCTCACCGTCCCATGAAGATGTGATCTAAGCCACTCAATTTGTCCGGCAAATTTGAGTGGTCGAGATCAGTTTGCAATAGAAAACCCATGCTGCAAAGGAGTTGCGACCATGCCTAGTTTGGGCGCACGAATCGAGGCACCTAGTCATGGTCGGCCATGACCGATTGGTCACACATGTAGACGGGCCCACGGTGATTGTATTGACATGCTTGGGACCCTTTGAATCTAAATATACACCCTCCATCTATGCTTGCGAAGATGGATGGTTGTGACTGATTTGCGACACATGTGATATGCCGCAAACCCTAATTAGGGTTTCATGTGCATGCTACTTTGGCTGGAAGAATTTGAAAGCTATGCTTCTCGTCTGGGGTGGCCGACCATGTGGGGCCCACATTGGCCCGATGGTGAACATGCCAATACCTGTCTGATGGCTATGGGTCTGATCTAAGCCATCCAAACATGCCGGTGAAGTTGGATGGTCGTGATCGATTTAAGACCCTTAGTGGAATTTCTTGCGACCCTTAAAGCATCACGCCGGCCGAACTTTTGGCGAGCGTTTGCTCCTCCCTGGATAGGTCGTGAGATGGTCGGCTATGCAGGTAGAAAGGGGCCCGCCGGTGTACACAACGGTGCTTGTGCGACCAGGAATGGGGTGATCCGTGCCGTCCAATCCCGCCGGCGAGGATGAACGGACGTGACGGATTTGAGACTATCGTAGGCAGCCTTTGCTCGTACAAGCTCCTCCAAGCCGCTCCATACCATCCTGGACATGCAACTTCAGGCTGATGTTTGGTGGTCATTGCGGTGATAGCCTTCTCCTGCTGAGAATCGTCTAGACTAGTTAAATCATGCGGCCAACTTGAGTGGTCGTGATTGTTTCTGAGACTGATATGGACAGTCCAACTTCAAATATGCTCAATCGGGCTAGTATAACACACCGAGAGATGTACGCTCAATCGGGCTAGTATAACACACCGAGAGAGTATCATGTATGGGTATTTCGTGCATGCCTCACTATTGACACTTGGAGATTCGTGTTACTCTGCTGAGAGCAACACTCAGTCGTCATGCCGCACTAATAATGAGAGTTCTGCGGGAACAACACAGGAAATACAAGGGTAATCATGCATTAATTAATAATGCTATAAATTCACAGGGTATATGGGATTGTTGTCACATGCTCCAACCTGAATGAATTAGTAAAGTGAAGAAGTATTCATCACTAATCAATGGCTTTATCCTTTGCAGGATGTCAGCGCATAAATTTGGTTTTACAATTTTAGCCATAAACTAAAATCCACCATCAACAGGTTGATATGAAAGTACTCATATGGCTAACTCGGTTAACTGTTTGTGAACCAAATAAATGTACACGTTTAGGTACGATTACTCAAACCTAAATGAAACAAATTTCATTTGTGTATTACAAGCTAAGTTTCGATCTAACGGTTTAAAGATATTATCTTGGAAAATCAGGTTTTTCATCTAACGGTGAATATTGAATGCTTTGTTACCAAGGTAACTTGGATTGCAAACCCTGATTTGAAAATTATATAAAGAAGACTTCTAGAAATTGGAAAAACTAATCCCCACACCTCCTGTGTGATACTAGTTAGTTTTCTAGAGTCGATTCTCATTTAACCTTAGGTTTCTTCCCGAGACCCTGTAGGTTAACGACTGAAAGACTTCATTAGGATTATGAAGCCAGACGCCACTACTTCTCTTGTAGTTGAGCAATCTGATCTTGCCATTTTCTATCGTACGATTTCAATTGAATAATTACTTAAGATTATATCTCTGATAGGGCAAGATAAAAAGAAATCACAAACATATTCGTCTCATCGTTTGTGATTCCGCAATATCTTGTTTCGCTACCATACGATTAAGATTGTTGTGAGGTGATTGATAATACTAGGTTGTTCTTCGGGAATATAAGTCTGGATTATCAATTAGTTCCTGTTCACCTTGATTTATTTAAAGACGGAACAAAAACTCTGAGGTCTATCTGTGGGAGACAGATTCACCTATCATAGACTTTTCTGTGTGATACAGATTTATTTATTAAAGTCTTCGACTTTGGTTCGTAGAAACTCTTGGTTGTGGGTGAGATCAGCTAAGGGAATTAAGTGCGTAGTATCCTGCTGGGATCAGAGACGTAAGGATCACAACTATAACTTGAATCAGTGTGAGATTTATTAGGGTT
Source organism: Papaver somniferum (assembly GCF_003573695.1). Taxonomy (NCBI): domain Eukaryota; kingdom Viridiplantae; phylum Streptophyta; class Magnoliopsida; order Ranunculales; family Papaveraceae; genus Papaver; species Papaver somniferum. The sequence continues at coordinate 8,749,894 of NC_039362.1, forward strand.
CAACTACAGTACATACCGAAGTTAGTTTGTACTAGGCTAGTGTCTGTAGCGGCTCAAGACATTTATTGTTCAATCTGGAGTAGGTCCCGGGTTTTTTCTGCATTTGCAGTTTCCTCGTTAACAAAATTTCTGGTGTTTGTGTTATTTTTATTCCGCATTATATTTCGTTATATAATTGAAATATCACAGGTTGTGCGTTAAGATCAATCAATTAGAATATCCAACCTTTGGTTGTTGATTTAAATTCATTGACACTTGGATATTGGTCTTTGGTACCATCCAAGTTATTATCCTTGTATTTGATGAAGACTCGCAGATTTCTATTTGCTTGAGTAAAGATCAAATCAAGTGAGAGAGATATTAACTCCTCGATATACTATTCTCTAGATTGAGTCTGACTGTCTAGTTAATTCTCTAGAAAGTATATTGGAGTTAGTCCATACAGATTGTTAATCGAAACATTGGGTGTGGTTTTTATACCCCCGCCTTTTCGATTGGTGTCAGAGCAGGCAAACACGTTTAAGACCTCAAAAGTCTGTGTTTTTGGCGATCTGACTCTATGGATAGTAGTGATATCCCTAACGTCACAAAACCAGATCAGAGTTCTTCTGATACTGATCAGAGTATTGAAATCTCCGAGAATTCTCTCATATCTTCCTCTCTGTCAAAAAAGTTTGTAGACTGGGAAAATCGCCTAAATGAACAACTTGATGAACTTTCAGATAAAAGTGACTCTGACGAGGGACCTAGTATTGATGAGGAAGTCTCGCAATATATCATAGTCTTTGACGATATCATAAATGAAAAAGGATCATCTTCCTACCTGGCAGAATACTTGTTTCCTCTCTGTCGTGAAAACAGGAAACTAAAAAAACTCTTTAAAGGATATGATAGTGGTTATACACTGTTACAATCCATCCTCAAAGACCGTGATAAACAAATCAGGTCAAAGGACGCTAAATGTGAAAAACTTCAGAAGAGTATCTATGAGTTGAAAGAAAAACTTGCAGAATCTAAGGCAATGTGTGTCTCTCAACTAAAAGAGGCTAATGACAGAGAACAACTCTTTCACATCAAAGAGAAGTAACAGAAGGATGATCTATCTAGAGCAGTCAACAAGGTAAAGTCTCTAGAAGAGAATCTGAAAAGGTTCAATACTAGCTCTACAAAATTATCTTCCATGTTAGGAGCATGTAAAGAACATCGAGATACACGTGGTTTGGGCTATAAAGGAATAGACGCTCCAAGCACTGGAAAGATAAACTTTATCCTTGCTAATGACAATTCACTATGTGAAAAATCATCTATTACAACTGGTGATGTTGTAAACAAATATTGTCATCCTTCAAAGAAAGATCATAGGAGAGCCGGAAAAACCTTTAACTGCTACTACTGTGTACACAGAGGTCATGTTGATCGGAAATGTCGCTTTCGGATAAGGAATGAAAAACTTCATAACATTCTCATATGGATGTCAAAAGAAGTAATCAAACCTGTTTCTCTTCATACTGGAAATGTTATTGTCTCGAATCCTGAAAAGTATAGTGACAATTCCTCTATTAGGTATAAGTATGATTCAAACTTCTTCTACAATTGTAGAGGAAAGAAACACATATGGACAACTAAGTCAGTTGATGTTCCAATAAAGAGAAAAAGACGTCAAAGTAAGAAGGATATTTCAATAAAGGAAGGAATATCATCTATTGGCAAGGATCACACTGTCAAAATTACCGGGTTCCAATTACATTCATATCAACAATCGTGCTACCGATTTAAAGACCAGTATAAATAATCTCAAGCGGAAAATCAAAAAATTAAGGAAGAAAGCATTTACAGGTATGACTCATCCTTATCATAATAATTCTTTTGAAAATACTCCCTCTACTTCTCCATATACCTCAGAGAAGGAAAACGATGATGAGCCACTCGCTCATACAACAACGTAATCATTTTGTGAATTGTGCATTCTCATTCCAACCTTAAGAGAATGCACATTGAGCTCAAGATATAACCCATTTTAACAAAAAATGGTTGTTGTATTACTCGTTTGTAATTCGTTTTCTATTGCTTGGTTGAACCACTGGTTTTTCAATGCTCTTTTTGTGCCTTATAAATCTCTTGGCAAAGTCTTTTGATATAAGGCTCCCTTGCTCATACGGTTTAGAACCTGTTTCCTAACCGTGAGCGTTTGCGTACCTGGCTATTACCGACATTAACCCTAAGGTTTTTCTATATGTATCTCATATATATATATATATATCATGAAAATTTCTTCTTGGTATATACGAGTTCGGTAAAGGAAACAGTCTCCCGAGGATTAAAAGGTGCAAACAACGGAAGGGTGCAAAAAGGAAGTTGAGATTGAAAAAGATGTTATTACTGGGTTTTATGAGAATCCTGTTCTTATTAACTGCTACCAGGCAATAGATAATGTAAACAATCAACCAGTTCAAATATCTTAACAATTGGTAGGAAATCTTCTTCAAGATTTTCAAGTTCTACGTGAACAATTCGTGATCGCTAAAAGAAATCTCGAGTTCTAGGGATCAACTTGAAGGAAGCCAATGAGGAACTTGTCACTGTTCAAGATCTTTTAGCTCAACTTAATTAGATGTTATCTATTTGTCTAGTAAAACTTCTTAAGAGAATTCTTATTCTTGTTTTTGTTAAAGAAGGACAACTAGGGTTTGGAATAGCCATTATTGTAAGTACACATAGCTATGTCCAACGTTTTCATCTTCATGTTTTTAGATTTATTTGGTTAAATTCTAAAGTTGGTTTGGAAGATGATTTTTGCAGTATTAATCTTTATTGTTTTATATATTGAAATATGTTATAGGATATGTGTGTTTGCGTCCGTGGACTATTATTGTCTCATACAATGTCAAAAGTTATCTCGTTTATATGTCGATATGCATGTATTGATACAAGATCGATGAACTTTTTGACAAACAAAAGTTAGGACTATTATGTCAATTCATTAATGGAAGATAGGTTAAAATCTTTTGTTTACGAGGATTATATCTATTGTATGTCGTTATGCAAATAGTGATGAAGATAGAGTGAATCCTTGTATATTCCGTAGTATTGATCTTTCCCTGATCCATATTCTATGTGTATACTATGCGGCTCCATAAGTCTTCTTGTGTGAGCATTCCCAACTAAACTAATCATATATTCGTTTGTGATTATTTTGGTTGTGTATTCCGATTAATTAACCATGGGTTTTCTTGTGGTTAGTTTAATTGAGAATTTATGGATACAAAATCATTTCCTTATGGTTTTTGGTATTCAAAGAAATCCTTCTTTTCTTGTAAAAGCAAGGTCGCTCTTGTTGTTCTTTCGGGAATGACATCAAATGGGGGAGAGTTCTTTCGAACTTGCGCTTAATTTCCATATCTTTGTGGGGAGTGCAGATGTGGAATTTTGAAGAGCTATCTTGTATCTTTATAAACTCCGTGATGAATGCATCTAGCTTCGGCTATATGATTGCATCAAAACAAGTTGATATGTGCTTTTCTTTGGTCTTGAAGTGTCTCCATGAAAATTTCATTAGGATCCCGTTTTCGTACCTTTGCCAATTATATAGACAAAAAGGGGGAGAATTAATATATAGTTCACACTACAAATACATATGGTTTTCGGATCATTATGTAAGGGGGAATGGTTTTAGTGTTGAGACGAAGTATTGACTAAGGGGGAGTGATACATATCACCATATTATTGTTGTCAAAGTTGTGACATAAGAAATTTGATACTGTGTAATAATACTATGACACTGTATAACAATGATCGAGAGATTTTGTTTTCTCATTGTTATGGCTACGGAACTTCAACAACTATGATGTTGAATTGAACATCTATGAAATCATGGGAGTACTTGGAAAAGACGAAGTTTTCGAGTAATGTTGAAGCACCAAGGAGATCAAGCATGTGGACGAGAAGCTACAAAGTTTTATTTATTTTGTAATCCATATGTATTGATAGTTTTTTCACTAAAATTGACAAAGGGGGAGATTGTTAGAGCACTGCTCGGTCGAACTCGCATGCGTTGCTATCTCAAGCATGTTTGTCAAGTTTAGTTGTCAAAACTATATGTCTTGATTTCTAGACTACTTATAGCTAAGTCTCGGTTTAGGACAGATTAGTGTAGTTGAGCTCCAGACTCCATGGCGATTATCTTACGAAGACGAAGAACTACTCGAGGAACTAGTGGAACTTCATCCGACTAAAAGGTACGTGGAGACTTGAACTTATCTATCACTCAGAAGTCTATCTCTCTATCTCCTGATCTTGAGACAAAGTCGTATAGTATGATAGTTTTTATACATACACATTTGCTATTTCGAGCCAAGTTTACTCGCCTATATTTTTCTCGAAATACGTGTCGGTAAGCTTTCGCTTTAGCCACTTTTCATCTTTATTCGTGACGAAATTCATGATGAAGTTTCAATCTTGAAAATAGCTTTGATGACGATAGTCGTGAATAACGATTGTTATAACATTATAGAAGAATGTTTGAATGATTGAAATGTAGAGTTGAGATTATGTAACCGACTATGGATATAAGCATATATAGTGTGTTCGCACATTAGTGTATAAGTCCATGTGCCGGAAACCAATTGTGTGCACTTGTGCATGCGACATTGGTAAAGGAGACAGGTTGGGTACGCGTACTGGCAGAAGTTTTCTGACCTAAAACTTCTGCTGGAGTTTGTAGTTTACAAACTGGAAAACCAGTCACCTTAGGTACGCGTACTCACGGAAGTTTTCGAACCGAAAATTTCTGCTGAGTTTCCAAACTCAATTCCGGTAGCTAAGGTACACGTACCCGTACGCGTACCCAAGCTGGTTATTTCTCAAATCAGAAGTTCATGAACTTAAAACTTAAAACAATAAGGAATGCAATCTTTGCAAACCATGGCTATATTGTTCATGAATTGATTCAAGTGAATCAAACTGATTTTGTTTCAATTGTGTCTATGAATAAAGACCTAAGCTATTGAACAACTCTATCAACTAGTTCTTATGAGTCATTTGAACTAGTTATGGGAAAGATGAATATGGTTGATATGAAAGTACTCATATGGCTAACCTCGGTTAACTATTTGTGAACCAACCAAGTGTACACGTTTAGGTACGGTTACTCAAACCTAAATGAAACATATTTCATTTGTGTATGATAATCTAAGTTTCGATCTAACGGTTGAAAGATATTAGCTTGGAGAAATCAGGTTTTTCATCTAACGGTGAATATTGAATGCTTTGTTACCAAGGTAACTTGGATTGCAAACCCTGATTTGAAAACTATATAAAGGAGACTTCTAGCAATTGGAAAACTAATCCCCACACCTCCTGTGTGATACTAGTTAGTTTGCTAGAGTCGATTCTCCTTTAACCTTAGGTTTCTTCCCAAGACCCTGTAGGTTAACGACTGAAAGACTTCATTGGGATTGTGAAGCCAGACGAAACTACTTCTCTTGTAGTTGAGCGATCTGATCTTGACATTTTCTATCGTACGAGTTCAATTGAATAATTGACTTGAGATTATATCTCCGATATGGCAAGATAAAAAGAAATCACAAACATATTCGTCTCATCGTTTGTGATTCCGCAACATCTTGTTTCGCTACCATACGATTAAGATTGTTGTGAGGTGATTGATAATACTAGGTTGTTCTTCGGGAATATAAGTCCGTATTATCAATTAGTTCATGTTCACCTTGATTTATCAAAAGACGGAACAAAAACTCTTAGGTCTATCTGTGCGAGACAGATTCACCTATCATAGACTTTTCTGTGTGATACAGATTTATTTATTAAAGTCTTCGACTTTGGGTCGTAGAAACTCTTGGTTGTGGGTGAGATCAGCTAAGGGAATCAAGTGCGCAGTATCCTGTTGGGATCAGAGACGTAAGGAGCGCAACTGTAACTTGAATCAGTGTGAGATTTATTAGGGTTCAAATACAGTACATACCGAAGTTAGTTTGTAGTAGGCTAGTGTCTGTAGCGGTTCAATACAGTGTGGTGTTCAATCTGGACTAGGTCCCGGGTTTTTTCTGCATTTGCAGTTTCCTCGTTAACAAAATTTCTGGTGTTTGTGTTATTTCTATTCCGCATTATATTTCGTTATATAATTGAAATGTCGCAGGTTGTGCGTTAAGATCAATCAATTAGAATATCCAATCTTTGGTTGTTGATTTAAATTCATTGACACTTGGATATTGGCCTTTGGTACCATCCAAGTTATTATCCTTGTATTTGATAAAGACTCGCAGATTTCTATTTGCTTGAGTAAAGATTAAATCAAGTGAGAGAGATATTAACTCCTCGATATACTTTTCTCTAGATTGAGTCTGACTGTCTAGTTGACTCTCTAGAAAGTATATTGGAGTTAGTCCATACAGATTCCTAATCGAAACATTGGGTGTGGTTGTTATACCGCCGCTTTTTCAGTTGCAAACTCACGTTATATACCAAGGATACATCTTGTGGTTGTAATCCTCTGAACATTTTCTGTCTATATTAAATCACACAAGGTGTGTCTTGAATAAGTTATATCAAAAAGATTATGATATACTTGGTACCCTCGTCATTTCAATTCCGGTTAGAGGTATTGAAAACAACAAGTTCATACGAAGTTTCCAAGTAAATACAGACATTAATTAGTAATGTCAGTTTGTTCGTGTAAAAAGTTGAGTAAGTGTACTTCAAAATTTTCTCTAGATAATGGTTGTTCAAAGATGATAGTAAATGGATCCCACATTTGTGACAAAAAAAAAGATCCACAAATCCAGTTATAGATTCCTTCCTGATAATCTAACCATTTCAAAGTAACACTCAAACCTTATCAAAAAGAAAAAAGATTCAACACAACTCACAGAGGAGACCACCACGAACTTTCTAAACACATATCAAGGTAGCTCTAACATGAAAACAACTAATAAGATATCTAATTAATAAACCACCAATCAAACAAAAACGCGAGCGAAGATGCGTATCAAGGACATTTTGTGGTGAAGTAAGCATAATTTTCCTTACAGTAAACCAGTTCAATGGGTGTTTGAGAAATGAAGGTAAGATGGGAACTTTATTAGTCCAAACATTGGGCATAAAGTGGAGAAAAAACACCAAAATTAAAAGATAAGTGAAAGGTAGATTTACATACATACACCATGCAAGTTTTTGTAATTAAGGACTTAACACGAAAGGATTGAATAAGAAAGCTTTTGATTGGTTACGTATGGTTTGATAGGGATTTATACCGGGGTTCTGAAGCAGTCGTCTTAGTGGGGGTAAAACCATTATCATGAAGGATAACAAAGACCAGTTAAAAGTACGATTGAATAAAGGTTTTTCATTGAAAAGAAAGGGGGGAAATTAGAAAGGTACATCCCTGAATTAGGTTGTATTATAAGGGATATGTGAGGTGCTAGATAATAATCAAATTCCAAATAAAGAGGATATTGGTTCTTCAATAAATATATAACTTGTGGTTGTAGTTGTCTCTGAAAAAGAAAATACCTGTAAAATCCATCCCAGGGATTGAAAAAATTACTTGATAAGGATATGGTTGACGAGGAAGAAGAACAAGCCCAATGTAGATAAGATTTGATCAACATCAACAATTTCCCACGTCACCGATAAAAAACTAAAACATAGCAATCGAACTCATTCTATCAATTAAGGAAAGAAACATGATGGTACCACAAATAGAATCGCAAATAAAACCACAACTTTTCTAGGGACGGTGGAATTGGAGATTAGTCGGGAATAATATAGAAAATCATGGCAGATTGAGATTCTGAGAAGGGAAAACCCAAAAAACAAGTTCTAATTAAGCGAGTAAGCGTCTTGTTAGATTATTAGGTTATTTCCTTGAATTACTCTATCAATTTTAATGGTCGAGGTTTGCTACATTTTAAAAAAGAACTAGTATAAATATTACCTCCGTTTCTAAAAAAGAAAGACCATCACTTTTTCATTCTAGCCTGAAATATGTTGAAATAAATAAAATCGCAATAACTATTTTTTTAGAAACAAAAAGTGTATATTGTAGGGATAATCCTCCAGAATTTAAAAGCTTATTTTCTCACATTTTCTTTGATATAGAAAACCGTAGGAGATTGAAGTTTTGAGAAGAGAACCCAAAAAAAAAACAAGTTCTAACCAAGGAAGCGTCTGATTATTAGAATGGTTCCTCAAATTATTATGAATTTTAATGACCAAGAGGCTTGCTTCATTTCAGAAAAAAAACTAAAAGTTAATATTATCTCCATTTTTAGAAAAGAGGTATTATACCGTCACTTTTTTATTTCAACCAAAAATATTTCTTATTATTCCTTTTCAGATATGAAAAGAGTGTGTCGAAAGACTTTTTTATTTTGACCAGAAATTATTTCTTATTACTCCTCTTCAGAGACGAAAAGAGTGTGTCGAAGGGATAATTTAGAAAAATTTTCAAAAAATTTAAAAGTTTATTTCCGTGCATTTTCTTTTCCTCCTTATATCCGTTTTTTTCCACCTTAAATCCGTTTTATTCTTCTTGCAATCTCTCCAATTTAAAAAATTAAAAACAAATAAGTTTCTCGTGCATCGCTTGATCCCAAAATGTACAGTGAAAACCTCTCTCCTAAACCAATCGATGAAAGAAACCTAAACCCTGGCCGCTTGAGCTCATCATCAACCTTTCTGTCTTTCCATTTTTCATCAATAGCTTCAATTTTATTCAGACTCTCTCGCTTGTTCTGAAGTTACCTGTAAGCAATGGCTGCAGCATTAAGAGCCATGATCACAGAACCCTGCCTAGCAAATCGTGTTTTTTCAGTCCCACTTCCTGGTTTGATGAGAAAGCATTCTGTTCTTTCATCTCATTCCACCGTTCTACAGAAATTTACACCTTGTGCATCTGGTTTGAATACTATAAGGTGGGTCAATTCTGGTTCTAATGGTCCTCCTAAAGGAATGTCACAATACATACCAGGTTGTGATTTTCAACATTGGCTAGTTTTTGTGAAAGAACCTGGTGGTCATGGAGCTACCAAAGAACAGATGATTGAATGTTATGTTGAAACCCTAGATGAGGTTCTTGACAGATAAAATTCAATGCAATTATGTAGTTCTGTTTGGAGATTTTGGGGTTTTTGAAGAGGTTGAGTTTTTCTCATGCATTTTGATCAAGGTTTAAGGCTTATTCAAAGGTTTTCTCATATTTATATCTGTTGATTTGCATCTGGAGCATTTAAAGGTGTACATGAAACACAACTTTGGGCGTTTCCCTTGTTTGATTTGCTTTAGTGTTAGTTGATATTGTCTTTTAAGGTTTTGTTGATTAGTTGTTGACATGTCAGGCTTTAGAGTTTTTACACTATACAACTTTATGTTCTGTCAACATTTGAGCTAACTGTAGCTGCTCCATTTCCTTTAGCTGCTCATGTCAGCAAGATAATAAGATTTAGGTTCAACTAGTTTACACATCTGAATTGGTAAGTTAAGCATGCTCTTAGGAATTCAGAGTGAAATTTAAGATGAATTGCGTGTAATAATTAGCAGGTAAGCCTCAAACAGTCACTTTGGACTTCGATTTAAGAGGTCAAGTCTTTGAGTAAGGCCAAATGATGTATGTTACCAGTTCTAAGATTCTTTTTACGTAGATAAGGATATATATCATGTTTAAGTTAGAGTTACTATTCATGATTTGCAGTAGATATAGTAATCAAATTTTTTGAGAAGGATAGCGAAAACTAGTTGAACCTGCATTATTCTCACAAGGTCATGAACTATGAGCTTTTGACCCTTAGGTGCAATAAGTGAGTTTTGCACTTTGCACTTTGAAATAGCCGAATATAAGAAGGTTGTAATATAAATGTTGGAAATATGGGCACCCATTGTGTATGTGCATGCCCAAAGTCCATCTTGGGTGGATGAGTAGAGTCATATGCTTGACTTTATCAAAGGGAAAATCCTTCTCCAACTAACCAAGCCATGGTGAAACATGTGTCTTGTTTCTTACCACCATGTATTTGCATGAAGCTAACAAGTGTTTGATCACTTACTCCATGCATTTACTCCATGCTAAAAAAGTGTTAGAACTTGCTCCAAGTGTTTGGTTCTTCCTTGACATTTGCCAAGAGAGGATACTTGAAGTTTGAGTATAAATAGGCTTCTAGTTTCATTTGTTGAAACAATAATAAGAAGTAGAAGAAAACACTACAACTCAATAGTAGTGAGTTTAGCAAGAGGTAAACCAAGTATGGAGAATAAGCTAAAGAGTTCTAAGTGAGCATTCTAGTTAGCTAGCAAAGTCTTCTATTCAAACATTAGTTGTAGAATCACCAAAATCCCTTAGTGTCCTTTGGAGAAGAAACTGAAGTTCTATACTGTATTTAGTTTGTGGAAATATAGTTTGTGCTCATTTTTTGTGGCACTTACTCACCTCCGACTTTGAAGGTTCAAGAACGTGAAACGCAAGTGATCCGTTGGTTCGACGTCATCCTCATTTGGAGCGATTACAAGGTACGAACTAATAACCCGCTTCCGCATTTTATTTGTTCAACTTACATAAATATTAGTTATATATGACTAACATTGGCATCAGAGCCTTTTATGCGTTTTCGCTATTTTTGGAACCATGGACTAAAAGGCCATTCCCTGAAAGGACTATGACCTAAAATAAATTATATGGAGCCATCACCTTTGTGGTTCAATGTGTTCCAATTTTTGGCCTCACATCGACCATCCAACAGACCATGTACTAAACGGCCTCTGCCCGAAAGGACTACGACCTTAAATTAATTATGTGGAATCATCACCTTTGTGGTTGATTTAATTAATTTCATATAAATACAACATGCATGATATTAATATTTTTTTGTTGAATCATGTTGTTTAATTTAATATCATTAGTGTCTTGCTCAACAAAAATACTTAGTGTATGTGTTTGCGAAATATATATTACTCTGTGTACTTTCAAAATTTTAGAAAAATCTAAAAGTGGATTTTAATTACTTCTGAAACGGGGTATATTTTTATTTTATTTTTCATTAGTTGAAAAATAATTTACTTGCTTTATTTTCACTAGTTGAAAATAATTTCAATAATATATGTTTCCGAAACAGTGCATATTTTTTGCTTTATTTTCGTTAGTTAAAAATAATTCGTGAGCGAGATATTTTGAAAATTAGTAGCAAGAAACTCCTGATTTTGTGTCCGTTTTCCACATGATGTACTTTGTTTATATGTAGCTTATTTATCTCTGTTGATAGATAACTAATCATCATATGTTGGTTGATTTTAAGTGGTTTTATTGGCTTAAGTTATGTGCTTTACCAATATTTATTAGTCCAAACTAATTGATAGAGGTTATATTAAAATGCATATTTGGGTGATGATTATGAGCCTAGCGAAATTTTCGATCTCGAATTTGTGTGTAGATATGATTTTATCAATTAGATTTTGAGACAATATAGTGCGTGTACACATAATAATAATGTCCAACTTTGTGCAACAAACGTGTAGAAATGGCTAGCAACAATGTGATTGTTGATCTCAATAAGGGTGACAAACTTGATGGGAAGAACTATGATGTGTGGCATAGAAAAATATGATACTTGTTGGATGAAGGAGGAAAAATGGAACTCCTAACAAATGAAATGGTCCGACCCGCAGAGGGTCATATTTCCCAACACCGTCGTGATCTTGAAGCCTACGAAACTTGGGTTAAGAAAGATCGTAGTGCACGCCACACTATGTTGAGTAGCATGCACAATGATCTTATTGGAGAATATGAGGATTTTCCTACTGCCAAGCAAATGTGGGACCGGCTAAAATTTGACTTTGGTGGTATGTCCACCACTAGACTTCGCAGCTTAGTGCTGAAATTTGAGGTCTACCGAAAGGATCCCAAGCATTCAATGACAGAACATCTAAGAAGGATGTCGTCAATGATTCGTGAGTTGAAATCTGCTGGGAATGTTCTAAGTGATGCACAACAAGTTTTAGCTGTGATAAGGTCATTGCTTGACTCTTGGGTGCATGTGAAGCAAATTCTGACTCATAATGAAAGCATCAAGAATTTCTCTGACATCTCTCGACACGTTGAGCTTGAAGCTGAGCGCCAAGAGACGACACGTGTGGCTACCTTGTATGCTCAAGGTGAGCGCAAACCACAAGGGAAGCGCAAGAAAAATAGCCAAAGGGATGCTGAAAAGGCAGAAAAACCATCTAAGCGCCGTCGTGGAAAGCGTGCTGGAAAAAGAGACAAATCTAAGATGAAATGCTATAACTGTGGAAACAAAAGACACTTTGGCCGTGAGTGCACTGAGCCGAAAAAGGTACTTTGTTCATTTAACTCTGTTTACACATCTGCGTGTTCACATGTAATGGTTGCTCACTCTCTCCCTGAATGGATTGTAGATACTGAGCAACAAAACATGTAGCTCGAGATAGAGCGGGGTTCGTAGATTATCGACGTATTTCACGTGGTACATATAGAGTTTATATGGGCAATGGAACATGTGAGGATGCTACGGGAATTGGCACATATCAGCTCTCTATGCGCTCTGGACGCATTTTAACACTTCACGATGTGTTATACGTACCAGGAGTCCATCATAATCTACTTTCAGTTATTTCTCTTCTTAGTTTAGGGTACTCTTTTAAAATAGAAGACGGTAGGTTGGACATCTTCTTTTATGGTACTTTGTTTGGACATGGTTATTTATGTAATAATTTTTTTAAATTAGACTTGTTTAATTCTATTTCTTCTGAGACTTTAGTGTCTGATGCTAGTAGTAGTAGTGTTATTGACTGTGTGACTTGGCATGCTAGACTAGGACATATCGGGAAAGATAGGATGACTCGGTTAGCTCGAGAAGGCCATCTTGGCTCACTCGCTAAAGTTTCCTTACCCGTATGTGAACCTTGTCTAGAAGGAAAAGCTTGTAGTAAACCTTTTGGTAAGGCCAAACGTGCTGCTCATCCTCTTGAGCTGGTACATTCTGATATTTGTGGACCTATGAATGTTAAAGCTAGACATGGTTATTCTTATTTTCTCACATTTATTGATGATTATACGCGATTTGGTTATGTATATTTGATTGCTCACCGCTATGAAGCCTTGGATTGTATCAAGCGCTTTGTTGCAGAAGTTGAGAATCAAACTGGGAAGAGTTTGAAGACTCTCCGTACTAACCGTGGACGCGAATATTTATCCGATATATTCAGGGAATTTTGTGAGACTAAGGGAATAACTAGACAGCTTAGTATTCCAAATACTCCGCAACAAAATGGTGTTGCAGAGAGAAGGAATAGGACATTATTAGATATGGTTAGATCAATGATGGCGCAAGCCAACCTCCCAATATCTTTTTGGGGGGATTCTATTATGACTGCGGCCTACATTTTGAACCGTGTCCCAACTCAATCGGTTTCTTCTACGCCATATGAACTTTGGAAAGGCGAAAAACCTAATTTAGGTAATTTGCGCCCATGGGGTTCAGCTGGTTATGTTCACAACGCTTCTCATGTGTATGGAAATCTAGGTCCTAGAGCAAGAAAGCTTGTCTTTATAAGATATTCTGATTGCTCAAAAGGATATGTGATGTATGGTGAACATCCAAGTGGAGGAATGACTGAGATAGAGTCCAGAGATATTGTTTTCATTGAAAATAATTTTCCTCGAATCAGTGACATTAACAAAAACTTGGAACTCTTTGAAATAGAAGAGAGTGAAGATATCTTACCATCTTCGAGCAAAGGTAGAGAATTAGTTTCTCAACCTATAATCGTTGAAGATAGTGGGAGTGGTCTACATCCTAGTGGGAGTGAACCGCTAGAGACACGAGTTTTTGAACCACGCAGAAGTGAGCGTGGAAAAGTACCTCGTCGTCACTTTGAGATTGAAGGGGGAATATTAATGTATGCTGCAAGTATTGAAGATGATCCTACTTATTTTAGAGAAGTCATCTCTTCAGTTGATTGCAATAAATGGATTTTTGCAATGCAAGAGGAAATTAAATCAATGGATAAGAGTGACGTTTTGGAGTTGGTTGATCTTCCACCTGGGCGAAAGGCCATTGGAAACAAATGGGTTTTTAAAATTAAACTCAAGGCGGATGGTTCAATCGAAAAATACAAAGCTCGTCTAGTGCCAAAAGGATATACTCAACAAGAGGGTATTGACTATGAGGAAACCTTCTCTCATGTGGTAAGGTTTGCCTCAATTCGCCTCGTCCTTGCTATTGTTGCATATTTGGATTTAGAATTGTTCCAGATGGATGTTAAAACTGCATTCCTTAACGGGGAACTAGACGAAGAGATTTACATGTCTTAACCAACGGGTTTTGAGGTCAAAGGACAAGAACGCAAAGTTTGTCGTCTCAAACGTTCCATTTATGGCCTTAAACAATCGTCTAGACAATGGTATATGTGTTTCCATCAATCTATCACCTCTGATGGTTATGAAATGATTGAGGAATACCATTGTGTGTACATAAAACGATCCTAGGAAAGCATTCTTATCCTAGCCTTATATTTCGATGACATTCTATTAGCGGGTAATGATCTAGAAGGAATTGTTGCCACTAAGAAGTGCATGTCCTCTAATTTTGAAATGACGGACATGGGTGAAGCTAATTATGTATTAGGTGTTAAGATCACGCGAGACCGCTCAAGAAAGACTCTTAGTTTGTCTCAAGAGACTTACATAAAAAAGATACTTGAGCGTTTTCGAATGCATGATTGCAAACCCATTGACACTCCTATGGACAAAGCATGTGTCCTAAGTAACGACCAATGCCCTAAGAATGAAGAAGAAAATAAATACATGTCCAATGTACCATATGCATCTGCGGTTGGGAGTCTTATGTACGTTATGTTGTGTATTAGACCCCGACATCAGTTTTGCAGTAGGGATGGTAAGTCGTTACCAAAGTAACCCTCGACCAGATTATTGGCAAGCAGTTAAAAGGATATTTCGTTATCTTAAAGGGACTGCTAATCTCCGTCTTTGTTACCATGGTGAAGACATTAGTCTCAGAGGATTTAGCGATGCCGATTGGAGCAACAATAGAGATGAGTTTAAATCCACTTCAGGATACGTTTTTAAACTTGGAGGTGGTGCAATCACTTGGTGTAGTCAGAAACAAAATTGTATTTCTCTATCTACAATGGAAGCAGAGTATGTTGCACTTGCGGCAGTTTTCCAAGAAGTTGTCTGGTTGAGGAGATTTCTTAAGAGACTCGGTGTCTCAGAACACGCAAAAGAAGCAGTGTTGCTTCACAGTGATAGCACATTAGCTCTATCATATGTGAAAGATCCTTAATACCATGGAAAAACCAAACACATTGGTAGGAGATTCCACTTTATACGCGATATGGTTGCACGAAGAAAGGTTGTTCTTAGACATATCTCCACAAATAGAATGTTGGCTAACCCTTTGACTAAGCCCGTTCCGAAAATTGCTTTTCAATCTCACGTAGAGAACATGGGATTAAACAGGATTTGATATGTAGAACATGTGATAATGACATTATTATTATAAGTATTGATGCTTTCTTAAATGAATATGTTTTTATAGAAATCATATACTTTTGATGTGTACACGAATATTAAAGTTGTCAGCAGGCAAGAATCGACCTACTCACACAGGTGATTCGCCTTGGCGCTTAGTATAGCGAGCAAGATGAGACAAAGAAGAGACGTTTTCCGGAATATATGTTTTTCGGAAAACCAGGTGCTTTTAATGGCAAACTTTTCTATACAACTAGAAGTCGCCTTAATATGTTTAAGATGAGATCTTACAAAGACATCGATCATTAAATGTAACCACTATTTAATGAAGCCTGTTATACAACCAGATGTGATTTTCTAAACAGTTACTATGTGAATGACTGTTGATTAGGCGCTTAAATGGAGACTAGACTAAGATCTGTATGGTGTATGCTTTTTATGATGGACATTCCTATTTGAGTGGGAGCAACGCCATAGCATACACTTTGTGATGTATGTGCTAAGTCGACCGATTGTGAGAGTGATGAATAATTCCCTGCTTCATTGTTGTGTGAGCCACTAGATTAATATCCAATTCATTTACCCCTTTGACTTGAGTTTATGTCATGAAGAGGATACTTAATGATGCTACTTTAGCATGTTTTCTAATACGATGCAACTTCTCGTATGATGATACATGTCTAGGGAAGCTGTTAAGTTGAATTGGAACGATATGAATTTCTTGGAAGAAAATTTGATGATACACCATGAATTGTGACTCATAGCTGGCCAGCGTTTTTCGTCTGTCGAAAATCATGAGTACAATTGATAAAATGTACATGGGTGCAATACTGCTTGCTAGAGGGATTAAGAGTATTGTGTCAGATGTGGTCAAATTATCTGAGGTAATGAGATACGAACATTCTTTGTGAAGGGTTGATGTCTCCATGCTGACTCGTAATGAGGTTCTAGTATGGAGCTCCCAAAATGAAGGTATCTCGGCGGTCGCACAAACTATTTACTAATATGAACATTTTTCTCTTAGGACTTTGATTGGGAAGCATGCTGGCGTTACATACACTATGTGTGAGTGGGAGATGTTGGAAATATGCCCAAAGTCCATCTTGGGTGGATGAGTAAAGTCATATGCTTGACTTTATCAAAGGAAAAATCCTTCTCCAACTAACCAAGCCATGGTGAAACATGTGTCTTGTTTCTTGCCACCATGTATTTTCATGAAGCTAACAAGTGTTTGATCACTTACTCCATGTGTTTACTCCATGCTAAAAAAATGTTAGAACTTGCTCCAAGTGTTTGGATCTTCCTTGTCACTTGCCAAGAGAGGATACTTGAAGTTTGAGTATAAATAGGCTTCTAGTTTCATTGGTTGAAACGATGATAAGAAGTAGAAGAAAACACTACAACTCAATAGCAGTGAGTTTAGCAAGAGGTAAACCAAGTATGGAGAATAAGCTAGATAGTTCTAAGTGAGCATTCTACTTAGCTAGCAAAATCTTCTAGTATTCAAACATTAGTTGTAGAATCACCAAAATCCCTTCTAGAATCACCAAAATACCTTAGTGTCCTTTGGAGAAGAAGTTGAAGTTCTATACGGTATTTAGTTTGTGGAAATATAGTTTGTGCTCAGTTTTTGTGGCACTTACTCACCGCCGAGTTTAAAGGTTCAAGAACGTAAAACGAAAGTGATCCGTTGGTTCTACGTCATCCTCATTTGGAGCGATTACAAGGTACGAACTAATAACCCGCTTCCGCATTTGATTTGTTCAACTTACATATATTAGTTATTTATGACTAACAATAAAGAACCAGAATCTAATATGAATGAGTAAACTTGAGCTTCAATTTATCAGTTTCCATGTTGTTGAAGCTCACAAAGTCCTCATTGATCACAATACAGGATTCACTGACTCCAATACAGTTTATGAAGATTGTAGTTTTTCAAACATTATTTGTAGGGTTCGATATGGATGGAAAATAAACTCCACAGATGATATTCACAGGAAGAGGAATATACGTTAAGCTATTGCAAATGCTAAACCGTATGAACTAGTTATCTGTCTTGTCATTGATCACTACTATAAGAGCAGAATAAAGCAAGGTCCTACAAATGCTGCGATCTGTACATGAAACATTAACTGCTAGATCACCAAAATACAATCTGCTATATAGAAATAGAACTCAGAACACTTTTGGTTTTCTTACGCAGTTACGAATTCCATATATAACAGACAAATAGACGAGCCACAGGAATTTAAGACTTCAAGCAACTGCAGGATTCTCAAAAGGTCATGAACTTTGTGGGGACGACAAAGTTGGAACTAGGACAGAAGTATGCGGCATTGAATTTCCAGAACTAGAGTGTCTAAGTTCTAGTCATCATTAGCCACATTTACCCAAAATAAAACTACACTAGCAGACTGCAAGATCTAATCGATGGAGATAATGAATAGTAGCTCTAAGTTAAACATATGCTCATGAGAGTTGTTGCTTCTCTTAGAGATTTCACTTGATGGAAATTCCAGCTCATACTCTTCATTTAAAAAGTTTGATTAGATATGTAAATTCATATCAAATAATCATGGTTGCATCTGCTGTTGCATTTTTAACCAGCTAAATGGATTCTTATATGAGATCCTCAAGAACAGATACAAGTTCAATATGAGGTTGAAAGATGATATCTACTAATTTTGTCAAACTATCTACTGAAGACAGAATTCAGAGTAATCTGAGTGATTTCCACAATCGATTTCTTGAACGATTTATCTCTGTGATCCATGTGTCTACCCGTCTTCATCACTTAGCTTAGAAGCTATTATAGTTTCACTTTTTATTTTGTTTGCGCTCCTGTTTAATCTTCGGCAATATGAATACAGCAAGAAACATAAGGGACGTGAGCAAAAAGCGAAGGAGAAGATTGAACGTGAGCGAAAAGCGAGGGAGAAGATTTACAGTGTATCCTGTAAAGGATATTTCGCCTTCGGGTGTAAGATTGATGAGAAGACGTCAGATAAGCTAATAGGTTGGTTGGTGTGTATAGAAATTGACTTTTGTCGTTCAAGTTTTTAGGGTTTGCAACTATAATTTGAGAGGAGTTTTCCTTACTTGGCTTTGTTATCTACAGCATTGCCAAAGGTTATTTGTGTGATCCCTGATTAAAGGAGTTTTCCAATCGCTGTTTCATAATTCTCTTTTCCACAACGATACTGGGGAAAAAATGAAAGGAAAAATTCAGAGAAAGAAAGAAAGAGATTAAAATGAAAGAAAAAAACACTAAAAGAAAATTGAGGTACTTACATAATCCGCCTCGGTCATCCCGTAGGTTTACTTCGGAAGTAGGGCCTAATATATGAAATATATTTTTTCACTTCGCCTCTCAATGTGTTACACTTTGTTCGTAATGCCTTTCTATCTCTTTCTACACCATCAGGACCTTTTCTTTTATTGTACTCTTCCGTTATCTTCCCCCAAAATACTGCACTTTTTTTATCTTTTCCATGAATCGGATCGTTGCTTGCTATGACCCAACCATAAATTAGTGTCTCTTCTTCTATTGTACTAAAGTGTGTCATAATTTTGTATGAACAAAATTATGTGAAGAAGAAGAAGAAGAATAAGAAAATCAATGAAGAAGATAATCAATTGATTTTGGTATGAGGGATGAAGGAGAAGTAGTCCTCTATTTATAAGGAAGCATACTGACTTTTCAAAGTGAAAAACAGAACTCTCTTTTTGGATACTTCTAGTGCATACTCATATTGGTCTCCCACAGCATACTGACTCTCTTCCCATGGTTTCCAAATACATGTTTCCCTTATTTTTGTTCATCACACATAATCAAATTAAATCCCAAAAAAAAGAGAAAATTATCACAAATAATCAATTTAAATCATACACATAGCATCTACATCACCTAAATACCAAATATCAATTATCAATTTGAATAAAATCGCATCCAAAATCAAAAATCATAAAACTTTAACCTAAAACTTAAATTTCTTACCTCGGATGATTTCGTGGATGGAATCGCGCCAAACCACCTTCAATCGATCACAAATCCAATGAAGCACAAACCCACAAAAGGAATTTGAGAAACAATTTCTAGAACTCAAGATCTTTGAGAAACATTTTCGGGAGAGAAAGTAAACATTTTTGTGAAGAAATGAAAATGGAGGAAAGGTCGAGCTTCTGTTGAATGTATCGACTCTTCTCCACGCCGAACAGAGCGGCGCGTCAACTTTGCTGACTAAGGTCAAACGTCGGTTGGTTCGGCGTTGGATGAACGCTTCATTGTTCGGCGTTTAACGCCGAACTGTTAGGCGTTTCGCTGCTAGATTCGCCATCCCATAGGGATTAGGAGGTTGCCCTATCTGACGTGGATGGACAATCTAGCAGCTAAATATCTAGCCCATAGGACTAAGCCTTAGGTAATTGAATGAATTTCTCTTTGTTTTTACAGCGCTTCTATGCGGACCGAGGGAAAAACAATGAAAAAATCGCTTCTCATATTTTCTCGAAATTTTGTGGTCCCCAATGGGACCCACCCGCGGGAGTTAGAAGGGGCCCACGTTTAATGTGTCTGTCGGTTTATTTCATTGTTTTTTTCGTTGTTCGTCAAGACTTTTTGTTGTTTTTAACTGCCCCGATTTTGATTGATTCCTCATTGTTGATTGGGGCATTGATAAACAAGCTTATTATAGGGGGGGCATGGTTTATTAGAGGGGCGACATTGTGATAGTAATGTCCTTTTAGTTGGTTAGGGGATCTCCTAAAGGGATGTAAATTGACTAGATTACCCTTTTCACCTTAAATCAACCAAAATCAAATCAATTTTTTTTAAACCTAATGAATCAGAAAAAATCAAATCAGTTTTTTTCATCTTCTCTTCTCCTCCATCAACCGTAACCTCCATTAAAACTAAAAATTTCATCGTCTTCGATTAATCGACGATTTGAAAAATGTTTGGAAAAACCCAGTTAGGGTTTAGTTTATCGTGTTGGATTTAAGTTAATTTTGTATCAAAAATTAGGGTTTTGTATGAAAATTGAAATTGAAATTTCTGGTTGCATGTGAGTTACGGTTGGTAATAACTCAAATACGAACCGTAACTGTAAATTGGGTTGATGTTACGGTTGGTTTTAAATCAAATACCAACCGTAAGTTCTTAGTTTTGAGAAATATGTTCAGTTACGGTTTGTATTTGCATCATGTTTATCAACCGTAATTGAGTTACGGTTTGTTACTCAAACAACCATACCAACCGCAAATAATCCTGTGTCTTAAGAATTTATCAAATAATGATTTACGGTTCAAAACTTAAGTTGACACACCAACCGTAAGGTAGTTACGGTTGGTCTCGATTCATTAGTTACCAACCTTAATTTAGTTATGGTTGTTGTCCAAATTTAATTACTAACCGTAACTGGTTTTACGATTGGATCTTCCCCAAATTTAACCAGTTACGGTTGGTATTCGATAACTTACGAACCGTAACTAAGAGTTACGGTTGGTCACGAGCAAAATTGCAACCGTAGGTTCTTCTGAAAATTTAAAAGTTTTGATTTCGTTACATACTTTAGATAATTTTGAGCGAGAAAAAGCTAATGGGAACTAATTTAGAAGTATACCGGGTCACTGGAATCACTCATTTTGGTTGAGTGAATCAAAATCTAGGGTTTCTCAAATATCACAAAAGTTTTTCTTTTTCTTCTCCTCTGAACTTTTTTTTAACTCTAAAAATCTGATTTTGTTTTGATTTTGAGTTAATATAAGTGAAATTAATTATTAACACTAAAGTAAACTTGATTATCAATAACGAGGGTTAATTTGTCATTTCCAGTTTTTTTGATAAGGGACACCTTGAATGATCATGTAATGACCCTTTTTGTCCTATTAGAATGCCGCCCCTCTAATAAACCATGCCGCCCTTATAATAACGTTGTTGATAAAACCAAAAAAATATCTCATCTTTATACTTAGTTTTCAATTTTGTTGCATTTTCAGCTTCTGCTTGCTCGTGAAGTGTTGCCTTCGATTGTTGCCATATCTGGACGAGTTCGTTCCGAGGCAACGGGTAAGAGAGATTGTGATTCAGAATGTTATTGATATTTTGTGGTTAGGTGAATGTTTCTTTCTCGGTGTGTTTGCTTTAAGGCAGAATGACATTTTCTGAAGCATAATGATGCTGGTTCGTGGATACAAGATTCAGCTTTCATGTTATCCATGAGTGAAGATGTCCCTTGGATCCGTGGTAAGTAAAGCTCTTTCATCCAGACAATTTCATAGATTGTGTGGTTTACAATTGATTTCTTGGATTATAATCGGTATATGCGCAACCTTTGCATAGCATTTATAGGTTATTTTGAAATGATTTTCGCGCATCAAATATAGGTGGATTGGATAAAATCATCTTCTTAATTCCTAACAAGTAACAACTATTTCTTCACTAGTCTCATTGTTCTGGTATCTCAAGGGACTGGCCAGGTAGTTGTTCTGGGAGCCCCAGGTGCTAACTGTTGCAAGTAAAGTCTTCGAGGAGTCAGCACGTTCTCTTGCACAAGGATTATCTTCAAGGTCTCAAGGTTTGTTCTTGTTCGGTAATTTGCTTTCAGTTGTGTGTACCTAATTTGACTTCTTATGCATCCAACAATATTATGGTTACTAGATGCGCTATACCAAATCAAAGATGAATGTAAGAGTCAAAATTTATTGAAAATTGTCCGTGCATCTCCCACACCAACTCATCATATTGTAGTTGTCAAATCCTCACTGCAGGGTATCTAATAAATCACGTGCCGTTGATATTTATAGCATAGATCAACTCAGTTACCTGCCTCCATTTTGTTGCCATTTTATACAGGGTTGTATGAATTCTTGTACAAGCTGGTATCCACAGATTCCACACTGTGTTGATTTTATATAAACCCCGTTAAACTAGCCTTTAGTCTAGGTAAGCTAGTCAAGATAATCCTGCCCGAGTCTCTCTATTTTCTCTACTGAAAGTTTTATACACAACAATCTTATAAATACCCTCTTAATCGCTTAAAGTTTCACTTGTAGGAAAGCACATTTCTTCATTGGTTATGTTTTGTTCCCATAGACGGGGCATTGCGGTATGCGGAGTGCAGTTTCACCATTAGCAGCCAAACAGTTTCACCATTTTACCCTGCATCTCATTTCTTTACCTTGTAATATTATTGTGCACTACTACTGTAAACACCCTTAAATTATCATAGGGTAATGCGGAAACTAATCCCAATACACGATACAATTATCTGTAAAACTCTTTCCCTCTCTTCTAAGGTATTCTATGAGCTTTACCTTCTCTCATCTTGGGCAACCTCCTTTTATAGGAAAAGTTGGCTTACATGTACACCTCAAGTGGACAATCTCCTTACAATGAGCTTTACTGTACCACAACATCTCTTTGCTACGGGCACACCCATACTGTCAAATTCATGTGCTTACATTAGCTCCCTGATTGTTTTGTCAAGGCTTGTAGACTTGGCAATCAGTCATAGCTTGTATTCGGAATGCGTCTATGAGTCGCTGTCTCGGCATATCTTCTTGCCTTCTCGGATCCCCCTGTTGACTATGACTTTGGATCCATCTTCTCGTTTTAACTTGGAGCCCCTTGTTGATCGTGACTTCAGATTTGGATGTATATCGGTCGGAGCCAAGCGTTTTAGAAGACTTGGGGTATGTCAAGCTATTGTTTCATTGGTCTGTCGAAGAAGTTGTTAAGATTCTGTGTTAGTTCTCTAATCTATCCTTGGAAGTGATTGTTTTTCCCGGACCGTACGCTTTCATAGTTGATGGTTTTATCAAGAGTTGAGCTGATGGCATAAGGATAGGTGAGGCGTCTAGCTTGTTCTTCATCGTTGGTTCCATATCCTCCCCCTTATTTTCTTTTCAGATTTGGTAACTTGTTTCATGCAATTGGTTGCTCCTTCCGGGATTTCAAGGCTGAACCAATCAAAGGCTTGTGGCGTTCATTTCTTTGGTTCTTCTTTTCCCGCAGGCTTAGTCTTGCATTAGCAACTTCAAATCTCTTTCTCGTGTCCAAGTCTTGTGATTGTGCTTCTACTTCAGCATTATACATACGCCTTCTACAGTTCTTTCGGGTGGGCTTCACTAATCAGTAGCTCTCGTTAGTGCAAATAAGTTATACGAGTTGTTGATGCAGTTCATCTTAGAAGATGATCAATTGGAGACTATCTAGGAGCTTGTCCGTGGAATTGTGAGGGCATCAGTTCTTCACTATATTGGTAGGGTTCTCATCACCCCCTCGTTTTTGGTTCCGAATTAGCTATGCCGTTGAAGTTCTTTATTTTCTCTTAGTGAGGATTATTGCTTTGGGTAGTGAGGACGGAGGAGAGTGAAGCAAGATGAGGCGGCTAATGGAAAATAGTGGTAGTGCCCTCGGAAAATGGTGAGGTAACAGATTGATAGTGTGAGTGGATTTTGATGGTGGTGGTTATTTTGATTAGATTGTTATTGTTACTCGTGATGGAGATGATCGTGATGTTGTTTCGATGGTGCAATTGAGAGGAGTAGGAGCATGGGCATTCTCGAGAAGATGGTGTGATTTTGTAGTGGTTTGTCATCATCCATAATTGATTAATAGTGAAGGTTTGCGTGTTAACATTAGTAAGATGATTTAATGATTACAATAAAAATTATTTCAAAACCAGAATGAACAATGGATGGCAATATGAGATTTAAATCTATTGTTAGTAAACAGATATTGTTTTGGAATCTTATTTCGAAACAGACAGCCGATAGTTGCAATTTTGATTGAGAGATTCAAGGAGTAAAACTTATCTTCCTAACTGTTCAGGCTTTCTGTCGAACACTTGTAGTGCATCTGACGAACTGACGATAGCTAAGTGCTTGTTGTGTGTTGGAACTCCATAAAATAACTCCTTCCCTACGAATTCAGCATAAGCATACACATTCAATCATTATCGCTGGCAGCGAACTCTCGGCTCAAGCAGTTTCTGATTCTATCAACTTGGATTTATTCTTCTTAAACTTTGAATTCATAGCAGCAACTCCTTGCCCCAAATTCGAATTTGATGATAACCATATCCTCTAATTCGTGCATGGCCCTAATGTAATGACCAAACCTAATTCCTTCACTGTTGACATTTAGGCCTTCCGGGTTTAATGTTGATGATGATGTTATTGACTTCAGCATTTGATGAAGGAAGGTGGTGGCGTCTACGGATGACGATGGGTGGGACGATGGTTTGATGGTGGACGCGAATTTTCTCGTGGTGGTCACTGCTAGTGCTTTTCAAGTTGCAGGTGTCTAGTATGAAGGTGTTTCAGATGAAAATTTTGTGAGAAGTTGAGGTAGAAATGGAGACTTCGGGTGAAGAAGTGGATACGGGCAAAAGCTAGAAGGGGTTGCTTAATGTTAAGGTGGAAATCGTGAAGGTGGTGACGTTGGTGCTATTCAGTTTATGACCCCGGTATAAATGGGATGAAGATGGAAGCCGAGGCCGCTATTGAGGTTGAAGAATTCAGATATATGAAAGTCAAAATTACAATTTAGGTTGAAGACGTATTCAGAAAATAGAAAGGTCGGTTGAGTATTTTGACGTTTTAGGTGATTTTTTTTTAGCCGAGATTGCTGCCACCCGAGGTTACTATCACCCGAATCAATGATTTTATATTGGTACCGAATGCTAGTCTCCAGTGAAGTTGCCAAATGTAAACGCACTTAAATTATCATAGGGTAATGTGGAGACTAATCCCAATACACAATACAATTATCTGGAAAACTCTTTCTCTCTCTTCTAAGGTATTTTATGAGCTATACCTTCTCTCATCTTGGGCAACCTCCTTTTATAGGAAAAGTTGGCTTACATGTACATCTCAAGTGGACAACCTCCTTACAATGAGCTTTACCATACAACAACATATCTTTGCTATGGGCACACCCATACTGTCAAATTCATGTGTTTACAACTACAAAACTCAAAAGTATTGTGACTAAAGCGGACTGCTAGGGGTGCTGATGTATTTACAAATGAAGAAATACTTGGTGTGTCTTTACTACTTGGGGATGCTCTCAACGATGTCCTGAAAGTGCTACATTTGGTGAGTAACTATAATGGAAGGTGGAGAGGTAGAATTGTCTTCAAGCAAGGAAGAAGTTCAAGCACAAATGGAGAATACGCTTTGAAGAATTCGAGGACGAATTTGTTTAAAGAAGGGGAGGATGATGTATTGTGGACGTCCCATATCGATATTGAAGCAGCATTTATAGTTCATCCTAGAATTACTTTGAATATGCCAAGTATGTCCTTGGTGCTAGTATAAATTAGAAGACATAAGGCTAAAGGAGAAAGTTTTGGGTTTTGGAATATTGTGTGAAGAATGAGAGGTTCTCTTCTTTCAAACCTAATTGTTATCTCTAGGGGGAATTAGATCATCTAAATCTAGAGTATCAACTAGATGCCTCTCATAATCTTATAGTTTCCAATTTAATTGGGTAGAAATTGTAAGTTATTTGAGAAGAATCTCCATTATTAGATTCTTCCTTTCTTCAAAGGGTAGAAGAAACTAAATTGGTTGATTATTTATCCTTTTTCAAGTTATCAATTTCAATTTGTTTTCATTATAAGCTTCCGGCTTCTCATCATTTGGTATCAAGAGCTTTGGTTTGATTCTCAAGGGGAAAAGGTGTGATTGGTGAAGATATTTGTTTTTGTGGTGAACACTACTAATCTCTTTCTCAAGTATTTTTGGTTGATTATTATGTTCTTTGATAGTGTTTTCAAATTGGGTATTTGAATCTTATATTGATTTCACTATGGGTTATAGAAGAGAAGTTAATTTGGGTAGGATTCATTCAAAGGATGTGTTAATGAATATTGTACATGAAGTGTTTGATGATATGTATAAGAATGGGAGAAATTTGTGAAGAATATTATTGGAAACTTGTAAGTCTCCATAACCAAGAAAGGATTCTACCTAATGATTGTGATGATGTAAGTGAACTAGAAGTATCAATTTTGGTTGGTGGATATGAGGATGAACAAATTGCCCACAAGATGTTTGATAAAATGACTCCACCAAAATTTGATAGTTATTTGAGTCACGGGGAAAGTGAAATAGTGGGTGATCTTCCAATCTATCAAGATGGCATGAATGTGGATCAAATATTTGATTATTTTACTATCATGGACCAAGTCCTATCATGTAAGAATCAAGAGAAAGAAGAATACAATCCTTTGTGTTCAATTTTTTATGAGGTATTTAATGGTAGTGAAGTAAAAGATTTTGGTGTACCAAGGTATGATATTGAATTGGAAAATGCTATGTTAGATGCATCTCGATAACAATTTCAAGTATGTAAACCGAAAATTACCGGAAGCAAGCCTTCACTCAAGCTACAACCAAATGGAAAGTCAATATATATTATTCCAATTTGGGCTTTCGTTAAAGACAAGTTCCATGGATTTCGTTACCGTGCAAGATTGATAGAAATGCTTGGTGTTTCTTTACTACTTGGAGATGCTTTTAACCATGACCTCAAAATGCTACATTTAGTTAGTAAATACAATGGAAGGTGTAGAGGTAGAATTGTCTTCAAACAAGGAAGAAGTTCAAGCACTAATGGAGAATATGCTTTGAAGAATTCGTGGACGAATTTGTTCAAACAAGGGGAGGATGATGTATTTACAAATGAAGAAATACTTGGTGTGTCATTACTACTTGGGTATGCTCTCTACTATGACCACAAAGTGCTACATTTGGTGAGTGATGAGTGCTAAAAAGTGCATATTTCTATATATTTTTCTTGGCATTTGACTCATCTTTTGTGCAGTAATTCTACATTTTATCCCATATTCTCTATTTTCATTGTTTTCAAGAATAAATATTTTTCTTACTTAATTTTGCATTTTTAGGTAATAAATAAAGTATAGATGACTTGCGGAGCGGAAAAGAACTGAAGAGTAGTGAAAGGCCGGAAGAAATTACACAAGGAAGCCGCAAAGAATGGAGCGCACGTCCAAAAAGCTAGGAATGGGCTCAAGAAGGAAGAATTGTTCTTAAAGAAGATATGGGCTTGGCATACCCAAGGCCCAAAACCCTTACCCAAACCCATTTTCTATATCCATACCCGCCTCCGTTCTCAGCCGTTAGATCGGATCCATCTCATCATCCAATGGTCGCTTCTTCATCGTTCATCAAAATCTGAAGTCCCTGCAAAACACCATAGTACCTAAATTCCAAGCCTTCAGATTAGATCACATTTAGATCCTACGGTCGCTTCTTTGCCTGCTCATCAAATCTCGATACTTCCGCTTAACACTACAGCACCTAACCTCGATCTTCGTCGTTAACTTTGTTGTATTTCACAATCCAACGGTCGAAGTGATTCATCTCTCATACCACCGTTAGATCTACCAACCATCTTCACATCCAACGCGTCTCCTCGCTAGACATCAAAGTTTGATGAACCCGCTCAACACCTTAGCCATCGAACCCATCGACCTCAAGCCAAACACCCTCTTCTTCCCAAATCATTTTCTTTCCCCAAAACTTCTTATCCACCACCATACCGCCTGCAACTCCACTGCCACCACCATCTCTTCCATCACCACCTCGAGCTTCACCATCTCCATTTTCTCGACAAAATCAGAGCCTTCACCATCATCCAGCTCCCTAGTATTTCCCTTTCTTGTTCTTAGCATCAACCCTAGGTGCTACAGATAAGAAAGAGAAAAGCTAGGGCATCAGTAGACGCAATTGGGAGCAGTTCGAGCTGAGGAGGAGCAGAGGGAACATCAACAGGGCATGGGTCGAGCAGAATTCACACATGGGTGAGAGAATTTGATTTTCCCCAAATCAATTTAGGGTTTTCAAATTTTAGGGTTTCTCAAAATTAGGGATTTTGTTGTAAACTATAAGTAGGAACTGATGTAGGATGTTAAAGGGTGTTCTTGGTTAGCCGAGACACCCCCTAATTGGGTTAATTTAATGTCACTGTTAATTTTTAGGGTTCTTGTTTTGCAATTTTCATTCACTGTTTAGTAGTTTAAATGTTGTGTTGTTCCTGTTAAATGTGTGTTGTTCCTGTTAATGTGTGTTGTTTACATGTGTGTTACTGTTTTGCCATTCTAAATGTGTTCCTGTTAAATGTGTTGTTCCTGTTAAATGTGTGTTGTTTAAATGTGTGTTGTTCCTGTTAATCATGTTTAGTTCCATTGTAGTGTTAATTATGTTCTGAGTTCACTGTTGAGGCTCAGATGAAACCTTAGTGCACTAATGAATGATGAATTGCTAGAAAGGCCTGTTTTGCTTGAGTAATGGGAAGAAGTTGGTGCTCTGATATGCCTGTGATTGACTGTGCTTTCAAAAGACAGTCAATGCTAGGGGAAAATCAGTGAGCAAGCTGATTCTCTTCCCATTCTAGTTGGATGCTTAAGTTTTTGCATTGTTTAGCTAGGACACAAGGTGGATTCTAAGCCTTAGATTAGCCAGAACTGCAACCTCCTCTCTGCCCTTGGCTCATAGCCTTGGTTTACTTCAATACCATTGCTTCACATCATCTTCACTGTCACCTTTCTCTTACCACTTTCTTTTGTAACTTACTTTGCTTCGTTGGCACTTTGCCACTGTTAACAATCACCATTTCACTACCATCTTCATTGTCATTGTAAATTCCATCCTTGGCCCTGTGTGATTTTGTTTCATGTCTGCCTTTGCTTCTGCTGCCTTGTTCTCCCCCTGCTGCTACTACTTGCTGCTGCTCTCCCTTTCCCTGCTGAAGCCACCGCTGCTGCTGCAACTGAGCTTGGCTCAGCTAAGACCACAGTTCAGGTTAAGGCCCAGCCACAGTTCACTGTGAAAGCCCAGCTCACAGTTCACTTTCCAAGCTAAGGCCTGTCACTGTCAAGCCCAGATCCTCATATAAGCCAACTGAGCCCAAAGCTCACTTCAACACTGAGCCCAAGTTCAGTTCATTGAAACCAAAGCCCAACTGGGTTTTTGCAACAATATCAGAGCAGCTGGGCTGTGCTTAAAAGGTAACCCATTTAAGAGAACCCGAATTGTGGGCTTCCAATTTTTTTAATTGTGGGCTTGTAATATTAAAGCCAATTTTTGGGCTTTTTATTTTCTGTTGGGTTTGTAATTAATTTTTGTGGGCTTGTTTGTTTAATTTGTGGGCTTGTTTTTAATTTTTGTGAGCTTGTTTAATTTGGACTGGTATTTTGTATTCTGGGTTTTTAAACCCAGCTGAGCTTGTAACCGATCACGCTAGGTTAACTCGTTAGTGGGCCGAGTACCCAAATTCTAGGCCGAGATTTTGGACTCAGTTTCACCAAACGTTTTCAAACCAGCTGAGCCAAAGCAAACACAAAACCAACAGTGGGCTTGCTCCCATTCAAAAACCAAATTTTTTCTTTTTTAAAAAAAAAAAAAATAAAAATTTACTTTTCTCCCATTCAAGAACCAAATTTTACTTGCTCCCATTTTAACAACCAAATTTTTTTCTTCTTTATCCTATTAAAACCAAACTTGCTCCCAAATTTTAAAAAAATCAAAAAATGTCTCCCACCAAAACCAAATTTTTCCCAAAAATCCAAACCCATTAAAAACCAAATTTTGGGCTTTGTAACATAGTTACTTAGCTTTTGAGCCAATCATGTCTAGATTTTGGCCTGCTTCGGGGAGTGGAAACAAAACACTTAGAGAACTTGCTTACGGGCCAAATTCACATTGTGATCCTCCCCCATTCCATGATGTCAATAGTTATAGGAATTATAATGGACATTTTCAAAGTCCCGAGCCGCAATACATGAACCCTAATGACTATTCATACATGCATCATTCATCGCAACGTGAAAATGAACATTTTGCTAGTGCCTCACTCACACAATCATCACTGATCGATCAAATAGAAGCTCGAATCACATCTTTAGAAATGCAATCACATGAGGAATCTGTCACATCTAATTTTCTTAGGCAACCTGAAATCTATGCATGTCCCGCATGTGGTAGTTTAGACCACCCTGTTGAGAATTGTCATATTTTGCATAATTTTAGGCAATCTAGAGAAAATCCAAGGTATGAAATGCCCATAAATTGTGAGAATGGTAGTCATTGGGACCATAATCAATCCTTTGAGGGTTGCGATCAATATTTTGTAAACCCTAATGACCATGCACACATGTACCAATTACCACAATTTGAACATGAAGAATTTTGTACCCCCATGAATTTAGACTCCACCA
This sequence comes from Papaver somniferum, assembly GCF_003573695.1. Classification (NCBI taxonomy): domain Eukaryota; kingdom Viridiplantae; phylum Streptophyta; class Magnoliopsida; order Ranunculales; family Papaveraceae; genus Papaver; species Papaver somniferum. The sequence continues at coordinate 8,780,656 of NC_039362.1, forward strand.
CAGAAGCTTTCAGACTCAGTGAGCAAAAATTCGATAGATCTACATCACGAATTCATGCATATTTAGATCAGATTTTGCTTCACCTACAAAAGGAGGAAACTCATGAGGAAATGTATGTTGTCCCTAATGAAGTGTCTAGTCCCATTCATGTAAATAATGTTGAATATGAACCTAATTTAGAGGAACATGAATCGACTAATGACACCACCACTGTTAATGAGGACCAATATGCATGCTACCATGATGATGATTATGATGATTATGATGATATGTTAGAAGAACATGAAAATATTGTGGAACCTGTTGGTTCAATAACATATGGCTTCTCGCCCTCGACCTTCATGAATGTTGTTTTTTCTAATACTCATTGTAATTCATATGATTTTGATATTGACATGGTATTCGTACAATTATTCTGTGAAGATGAGCATGACATAGGAATAGTTGAATCTTCTGTAGACACTAATATGCATGAAAATATATTTGATGTGTCTGATTCTCTACGTAGTTCACATTGTGATATTTCTCCTGATTTGCCGATGCATGAGAATAAATTTGTTGATGATGTTGATGACTCTGATTGTGATCTTGCCAATTTGTTTGATGATTGTGAGCATGTTGTGACACGTGTAGAAGACTTAGGAGATGTTGATGTGATTAGTAATGATGTGCCTATCTTCCTACATGAGTCACAATCTGATGGCCTTCCACCCAACCTAGATTTGGTTTGTACCCATATTGTCAAACCGACTTTTCTGAGAGTCCCTAATCTAGGTTTGGAACTGTGTGCTTCCCAAGTCCTCTTGGACTATTTTGCTTCTAAGTATAATACATTTGAGGAACCACAGTTGGAATTAGCATGTGTACCCGTCCCTAGCACAGTTCATTTCGAGCTAGACCTTTTGCATGATGAACCCCCAAAACTGCGCGATTTTGTTTTCAAAATTATATCTTCTGTAAAATCCAGGTTTGGGGGTAGCTCATTTTGTTTCACAGCTTCACTTGCATGCCTATCATATTATTATTGTGTGAAGCTGTTGAAACCTCTACACTTTGTCTTTTGGGTTGATCCTCAACTCTTTAGATTGTTAGTGTATGGTGAATTTTTTGTATATAATCCAGTAGATAAAATTTCTTAAAAACCCTTTTGTTCCTTTTGTATATATTTTGCTAATCCAATATGATCTCGGCTGACATATGATTGGATTCTTGCCTTGAATAACGGAGTTCTAATATTGCTTTCGCCGAAATCGGGTATTCTCTTTCCTTTTTCTCTACTCAACATGATCCTCTTCATATGTTGTATTATAATTTTGTTCATATTTTGAAACATTGAGGACAATGTTT